>NC_090776.1:15000-202500 GCF_040054535.1 Antennarius striatus | reverse complement strand
CGGTGGGACCCGGGTCGCGATTCGTACCTCCGGGCTCGGCGGGCGGTCCCCGGTGGGTCCGGCGGGCGGCGGCTCACTGCTCCGGGGGCGCGGCGGCCCGTCGCTCCGGGCCCGTCCGGTTCTCCATCTGGACTAACTTTCGCTCCGACAGTTCGGCCGCTCTGGGCGGCACTGGTCAAGCTGGGCGGATGCAGGACGTCACTTCCTTTCTGACACCCTTCAAAGTAAAGTCCCGCGAATCGTCCCCGTCATCCACTGGTGGCTGGGGAACGTGTCCCATTATCAGCCCGCAGTCACCCCGTGACCCACGACAGGAAGAAGAGGCTGAGACCAGATTAAACAGTAACATTTCATTGTTCAGATGGATTAGTGTTAACTAGTTAACACTAATCTACCTGATATTACTGATGATACACTGATAGGTCAGTACAGGACTGGTAATGGTTAGTTAATTTGACTCAGGTCTCCTAGAACCAGTTAGTGACTGACCTCAGCCAGACACTCGTCAGCAACACTCCACACCGCGTAAGAAGACCCAACCAGAACCAGACGAGACCCAACCAGAACCAGACGAGACCCAACCAGAACCAGACGAGACCCAACCAGAACCAGACGAGACCCAACCAGAACCAGACGAGACCCAACCAGAACCAGACGAGAACCAACCAGAACCAGACGAGACTAAACTGGATGCAGATTAGTCTTCTTCTTCTCCTTCTTCTTCTTTTTTTTTTTTAAGAAGAGCTTTAGACTTTACTTTATATTCACGGACAACACAGAGTGAATACATAGCTGTTATAATACCCCTATAACGTTTGTGTCGTATGACTAGTGGTATAACTGTGCTTTGTGGACCAGAAAGTAAAGGTAAAATTTCAGGTTTCTCTTAGACTGTGTAAAAGTATCAACACAATCATGTATAAATAGGTAAATACTATTTGTATAATACTACACAAATACTTATTTATGAATGTTTTGTAACAATAATATGTCAATGTGTTTGTAGCGTTTCTTTAAATCCTGTTGTGTAGCTTGTGAATTTCCTCAATCTTCTTCTTCTTCTTGCTGGGTACAATAGATCGAATCAGAGAAAGTGGCAGCTTTTAAATTTTATTTCTGGGGAGGCAAAACTTGCAATTCATGTGACCAGGAAGAGGAAAATTGAAAACAATACCGCTCAAGAAGCAGCTACTGTTTTTTGCTGTAACATCAGATGTCGCTTAAAACTAGAATTTGGTTTCTATAAATTGACAAAAGACCTGAATAACTTTAGGAACATCTGGTGTTACAAAAATGTCCTATGCACTTTAGTTGATGACCACCTCACTTTTGCAAACTTCCTGTTATAATGCACTAATTCTTATATTGTATTTCCCTTTGTTTCTTGGTGTTTAATGTTTTTGAGTGTTTAGTGTTTTTGAAATTTCATCTAATGAAAATTTGTAAAATGTTCTAAATGTTCTAAATGTTCTAAATGTGATTGAAGTTTGTTTGGAAAAGATGTTCTGAGGCACTTAAATGCTTTCATCTGATGTAAAACTGCAAAATGTTTGAATGAGATTAAAGTGTTTTTGCAAAAATCAAAAAAAATCTTCTTCTTCTTCTTCTTCTTCTTCATGTGACCAGGAAGAGGAAAATTGAAAACGATACCACTCAAGAAGCAGCTACTGTTTTTTGCTGTAACATCAGATGTCGCTTAAAACTAGAATTTGGTTTCTATAAATTGACAAAAGACCTGAATAACTTTAGGAACATCTGGTGTTACAAAAATGTCCTATGCACTTTAGTTGATGACCACCTCACTTTTGCAAACTTCCTGTTATAATGCACTAATTCTTATATTGTATTTCCCTTTGTTTCTTGGTGGTTAATGTTTTTGAGTGTTTCATATTTTTGAAATTTCATCTGATGAAAATTTGTAAAATGTTCTAAATGTTCTAAATGTTCTACATGTTAAATGTGATTGAAGTTTGTTTGGAAAAGATGTTTTGAGGCACTTAAATGCTTTCATCTAATGTAAAACTGCAAAATGTTTGAATGAGATTAAAGTGTTTTTGCAAAAATCAAAAAAAAAATAAATCTTCTTCTTCTTCTTCTTCTTCTTCTTCTTCTTCTTCAAACGTTCATTACCAAATTTCATTAGACAAAGACAAAGCTGATAATTTCTATAACAAACCAAAACTCGTGGGTGCCGAAGTGTTTGGTTTGACGGACGGATGGACGGAGAGGCAGCTCCAGACAGATGTAGTGCTTTTAATTTGAATGTTCTTCCGGTCCATTTCCGGTTTGGTGTGTGACGCCTTGACGCAGCAGAGCTCGCGCTGCTCGTTTCCACATGCTAATGATTAACAGCGGAGCATTACGTCAGGGGCTTGGCAGCGCGAGGGAGCACCAAAATAGAGAGGGGTGCGGGGGGGGGTAGGAGGGGCGGGGCTTGAAGGAAAGCGGTTCATGAGGGGCCACACCCCACACAGCGCTGATTTGTGAGGGTTCTCCAGGTCAGGGTTCTCCAGATTCTCCAGGTCAGGGTTCTCCAGGTCAGGGTTCTCGAGGTTCTCCAGGTCAGGGTTCTCCAGGTCAGGGTTCTCCAGGTCAGGGTTCTCCAGGTTCTCCAGGTCAAGATTCTACAGATCAGGGTTCCCCATGTTCTCCAGGTCAGGGTTCTCCAGGTCAGGGTTCTCCAGGTTCTCCAGGTCAGGGTTCCCCAGTTTCTCCAGGTCAGGGTTCTCCAGGTCAGCAGGGTTCTCCAGGTCAGGGTTCTCCTGGAGAAAGCTTCTGAAAGTCCAGTTGATTTTAACACCTCTGGACTAAACACAGTTAGATAGTTAGTTAGGTAGGTAGGTAGGTAATGTCTCAGTCAGTTAGTTAGGTAGTGTGTTAGTTAGTCAGTTAGGTAGTGTGTTAGTTAGGTAGTGTGTTAGTTAGTCAGTTAGTTAGGTAGTGTGTTAGTTAGTCAGTTAGTTAGGTAGTATGTTAGTTAGATAGGTAGTGTGTTAGTTAGGTAGTATGTTAGCTACTTAGGTAGTGTGTTAGTCAGTTAGTTAGGTAGTGTGTTAGTTAGTTAGTCAGTTAGGTAGTGTGTTAGGTAGTTAGGTAGTATGTTAGTCAGTTAGTTATGTAGTGTGTTAGGTAGTGTGTTAGTTAGTTAGGTAGGTAGTGTGTTAGTTAGTTAGGTAGTATGTTAGTGAGTTAGTTAGGTAGTGTGTTAGTTAGTCAGTTAGGTAGTGTGTTAGTTAGTTAGGTAGTATGTTAGTCAGTTAGGTAGTATGTTGGTCAGTTAGTTATGTAATGTGTTAGTTAGGTAGTGTGTTAGTTAGTTAGGTAGGTAGTGTGTTAGTTAGTTAGGTAGTATGTTAGTTAGGTAGTGTGTTAGTTAGGTAGTGTGTTAGTTAGTTAGGTAGTATGTTAGTTAGGTAGTGTGTTAGTTAGGTAGTGTGTTAGTCAGTTAGTTAGGTAGTATGTTAGTTAGTTAGGTAGTGTGTTAGTTAGGTAGTATGTTAGCTACTTAGGTAGTGTGTTAGTCAGTTAGTTAGGTAGTATGTTAGTTAGTTAGGTAGTGTGTTAGTCAGTTAGTTAGGTAGTATGTTAGTTAGTTATGTAGTGTGTTAGTTAGGTAGTGTGTTAGTTAGTTAGGTAGGTAGTGTGTTAGTTAGTTAGGTAGTATGTTAGTTAGGTAGTGTGTTAGTTAGGTAGTGTGTTAGTTAGTTAGGTAGTATGTTAGTTAGGTAGTGTGTTAGTAAGGTAGTATGTTAGTCAGTTAGTTAGGTAGTATGTAAGTCAGTTAGTTAGGTAGTGTGTTAGTTAGTCAGTTAGTTAGGTAGTGTGTTAGTCAGTTAGTTAGGTAGTATGTTAGTTAGTTAGGTAGTGTGTTAGTCAGTTAGTTAGGTAGTATGTTAGTTAGTCAGGTAGTGTGTTAGATAGGTAGTATGTTAGCTACTTAGGTAGTGTGTTAGTCAGTTAGTTAGGTAGTATGTTAGTTAGTTAGGTAGTGTGTTAGTCACGTAGTTAGGTAGTGTGTTAGTTAGTTAGGTAGTATGTTAGTTAGTTAGGTAGTGTGTTAGTCAGTTAGTTAGGTAGTATGTTAGCTAGTTAGGTAGTGTGTTAGTCAGTTAGTTAAGTAGTATGTTAGTCAGTTAGTTAGGTAGTGTGTTAGTTAGTCAGTTAGTTAGGTAGTGTGTTAGTTAGGTAGTGTGTTAGTTAGTCAGTTAGGTAGTATGTTAGTTAGGTAGTGTGTTAGTTAGTTAGTTAGGTAGTGTGTTAGTTAGGTAGTGTGTTAGTTAGTCAGTTAGTTAGGTAGTATGTTAGTTAGGTAGTGTGTTAGTTAGTCAGTTAGTTAGGTAGTATGTTAGCTAGTTAGGTAGTGTGTTAGTCAGTTAGTTAGGTAGTGTGTTAGTTAGTCAGTTAGGTAGTATGTTAGTCAGTTAGTTAGGTAGTGTGTTAGTCAGTTAGTTAGGTAGTGTGTTAGTTAGTCAGTTAGTTAGGTAGTATGTTAGTTAGGTAGTGTGTTAGTTAGTCAGTTAGTTTGGTAGTGTGTTAGTTAGTCAGTTAGTTAGGTAGTATGTTAGCTAGTTAGGTAGTGTGTTAGTCAGTTAGTTAGGTAGTGTGTTAGTTAGTCAGTTAGGTAGTATGTTAGTCAGTTAGTTAAGTAGTGTGTTAGTTAGTTAGGTAGTGTGTTAGTTAGTCAGTTAGGTAGTATGTTAGTCAGTTAGTTAGGTAGTGTGTTAGTTAGGTAGTGTGTTAGTCAGTTAGTTAGGTAGTGTGTTAGTCAGTTAGTTGGGTAGTATGTTAGTTAGTTAGGTAGTGTGTTAGTCAGTTAGGTAGTGTGTTAGTCAATTAGTTAGGTAGTATGTTAGTCAGTTAGTTAGGTAGTATGTAAGTCAGTTAGTTAGGTAGTGTGTTAGTTAGTCAGTTAGTTAGGTAGTATGTTAGTTAGTTAGGTAGTGTGTTAGTTAGTCAGTTAGTTAGGTAGTATGTTAGTTAGTTAGGTAGTGTGTTAGTTAGGTAGTGTGTTAGTTAGTTAGGTAGTGTGTTAGTTAGTTAGGTAGTATGTTAGTCAATTAGTTAGGTAGTATGTTAGTCAGTTAGTTAGGTAGTATGTAAGTCAGTTAGTTAGGTAGTGTGTTAGTTAGGTAGTGTGTTAGTTAGTCAGTTAGTTAGGTAGTATGTTAGCTAGTTAGGTAGTGTGTTAGTCAGTTAGTTAGGTAGTGTGTTAGTTAGTCAGTTAGGTAGTGTGTTAGTTAGTTAGTTAGGTAGTGTGTTAGTTAGTCAGTTAGTTTGGTAGTGTGTTAGTTAGTCAGTTAGTTAGGTAGTATGTTAGTCAGTTAGTTAAGTAGTGTGTTAGTTAGTTAGGTAGTGTGTTAGTTAGTCAGTTAGGTAGTATGTTAGTCAGTTAGTTAGGTAGTGTGTTAGTTAGGTAGTGTGTTAGTCAGTTAGTTAGGTAGTGTGTTAGTTAGTCAGTTAGTTTGGTAGTGTGTTAGTTAGTCAGTTAGTTAGGTAGTATGTTAGTCAGTTAGTTAAGTAGTGTGTTAGTTAGTTAGGTAGTGTGTTAGTTAGTCAGTTAGGTAGTATGTTAGTCAGTTAGTTAGGTAGTGTGTTAGTTAGGTAGTGTGTTAGTCAGTTAGTTAGGTAGTGTGTTAGTCAGTTAGTTGGGTAGTATGTTAGTTAGTTAGGTAGTGTGTTAGTCAGTTAGGTAGTGTGTTAGTCAGTTAGTTAGGTAGTGTGTTAGTTAGTTAGTCAGTTAGGTAGTGTGTTAGGTAGTTAGGTAGTATGTTAGTCAGTTAGTTATGTAGTGTGTTAGGTAGTGTGTTAGTTAGTTAGGTAGGTAGTGTGTTAGTTAGTTAGGTAGTATGTTAGTGAGTTAGTTAGGTAGTGTGTTAGTTAGTCAGTTAGGTAGTGTGTTAGGTAGTATGTTAGTCAGTTAGGTAGTATGTTGGTCAGTTAGTTATGTAGTGTGTTAGTTAGGTAGTGTGTTAGTTAGTTAGGTAGGTAGTGTGTTAGTTAGTTAGGTAGTATGTTAGTTAGGTAGTGTGTTAGTTAGGTAGTGTGTTAGTTAGTTAGGTAGTATGTTAGTTAGTTAGGTAGTGTGTTAGTTAGGTAGTGTGTTAGTCAGTTAGTTAGGTAGTATGTTAGTTAGTTAGGTAGTGTGTTAGTTAGGTAGTATGTTAGCTACTTAGGTAGTGTGTTAGTCAGTTAGTTAGGTAGTATGTTAGTTAGTTAGGTAGTGTGTTAGTCAGTTAGTTAGGTAGTGTGTTAGTTAGTTAGTTAGGTAGTATGTTAGTTAGTTATGTAGTGTGTTAGTTAGGTAGTGTGTTAGTTAGTTAGGTAGGTAGTGTGTTAGTTAGTTAGGTAGTATGTTAGTTAGGTAGTGTGTTAGTTAGGTAGTGTGTTAGTTAGTTAGGTAGTATGTTAGTTAGGTAGTGTGTTAGTAAGGTAGTATGTTAGTCAGTTAGTTAGGTAGTATGTAAGTCAGTTAGTTAGGTAGTGTGTTAGTTAGTCAGTTAGCTAGGTAGTGTGTTAGTCAGTTAGTTAGGTAGTATGTTAGTTAGTTAGGTAGTGTGTTAGTCAGTTAGTTAGGTAGTATGTTAGTTAGTCAGGTAGTGTGTTAGATAGGTAGTATGTTAGCTACTTAGGTAGTGTGTTAGTCAGTTAGTTAGGTAATGTGTTAGTTAGTTAGGTAGTGTGTTAGTCACTTAGTTAGGTAGTGTGTTAGTTAGTTAGGTAGTATGTTAGTTAGTTAGGTAGTGTGTTAGTCACTTAGTTAGGTAGTGTGTTAGTTAGTTAGGTAGTATGTTAGTTAGTTAGGTAGTGTGTTAGTCAGTTAGTTAGGTAGTATGTTAGCTAGTTAGGTAGTGTGTTAGTCAGTTAGTTAGGTAGTATGTTAGTTAGTCAGTTAGTTAGGTAGTGTGTTAGTTAGGTAGTGTGTTAGTTAGTTAGTTAGGTAGTATGTTAGTCAGTTAGGTAGTATGTTAGTTAGGTAGTGTGTTAGTTAGTTAGTTAGGTAGTGTGTTAGTTAGGTAGTGTGTTAGTTAGTTAGTTAGTTAGGTAGTGTGTTAGTTAGGTAGTGTGTTAGTTAGTTAGTTAGGTAGTATGTTAGTCAGTTAGGTAGTATGTTAGTTAGGTAGTGTGTTAGTTAGTTAGTTAGGTAGTGTGTTAGTTAGGTAGTGTGTTAGTTAGTCAGTTAGTTAGGTAGTATGTTAGTTAGGTAGTGTGTTAGTTAGTCAGTTAGTTAGGTAGTATGTTAGCTAGTCAGTTAGGTAGTATGTTAGTCAGTTAGTTAAGTAGTGTGTTAGTTAGTTAGGTAGTGTGTTAGTTAGTCAGTTAGGTAGTATGTTAGTCAGTTAGTTAGGTAGTGTGTTAGTTAGGTAGTGTGTTAGTTAGTCAGTTAGTTAGGTAGTATGTTAGTCAGTTAGGTAGTATGTTAGTTAGGTAGTGTGTTAGTTAGTTAGTTAGGTAGTGTGTTAGTTAGGTAGTGTGTTAGTTAGTCAGTTAGTTAGGTAGTGTGTTAGTTAGGTAGTGTGTTAGTTAGTTAGTTAGGTAGTATGTTAGTCAGTTAGGTAGTATGTTAGTTAGGTAGTGTGTTAGTTAGTTAGTTAGGTAGTGTGTTAGTTAGGTAGTGTGTTAGTTAGTCAGTTAGTTAGGTAGTATGTTAGTTAGGTAGTGTGTTAGTTAGTCAGTTAGTTAGGTAGTATGTTAGCTAGTTAGGTAGTGTGTTAGTCAGTTAGTTAGGTAGTGTGTTAGTTAGTCAGTTAGGTAGTATGTTAGTCAGTTAGTTAGGTAGTGTGTTAGTCAGTTAGTTAGGTAGTGTGTTAGTTAGTCAGTTAGTTAGGTAGTATGTTAGTTAGGTAGTGTGTTAGTTAGTCAGTTAGTTTGGTAGTGTGTTAGTTAGTCAGTTAGTTTGGTAGTGTGTTAGTTAGTCAGTCAGTTAGGTAGTATGTTAGTCAGTTAGTTAAGTAGTGTGTTAGTTAGTTAGGTAGTGTGTTAGTTAGTCAGTTAGGTAGTATGTTAGTCAGTTAGTTAGGTAGTGTGTTAGTTAGGTAGTGTGTTAGTCAGTTAGTTGGGTAGTATGTTAGTTAGTTAGGTAGTGTGTTAGTCAGTTAGGTAGTGTGTTAGTCAATTAGTTAGGTAGTATGTTAGTCAGTTAGTTAGGTAGTATGTAAGTCAGTTAGTTAGGTAGTGTGTTAGTTAGGTAGTGTGTTAGTCAGTTAGTTAGGTAGTATGTTAGTCAGTTAGTTAGGTAGTATGTTAGTCAGTTAGTTAGGTAGTGTGTTAGTTAGGTAGTGTGTTAGTCAGTTAGTTAGGTAGTGTGTTAGTCAGTTAGTTGGGTAGTATGTTAGTTAGTTAGGTAGTGTGTTAGTCAGTTAGGTAGTGTGTTAGTCAATTAGTTAGGTAGTATGTTAGTCAGTTAGTTAGGTAGTATGTAAGTCAGTTAGTTAGGTAGTGTGTTAGTTAGTCAGTTAGTTAGGTAGTATGTTAGTTAGTTAGGTAGTGTGTTAGTTAGGTAGTGTGTTAGTTAGTTAGGTAGTGTGTTAGTTAGTTAGGTAGTATGTTAGTCAATTAGTTAGGTAGTATGTTAGTCAGTTAGTTAGGTAGTATGTAAGTCAGTTAGTTAGGTAGTGTGTTAGTTAGGTAGTGTGTTAGTCAGTTAGTTAGGTAGTGTGTTAGTTAGGTAGTGTGTTAGTTAGTCAGTTAGTTAGGTAGTATGTTAGTTAGGTAGTGTGTTAGTTAGTCAGTTAGTTAGGTAGTATGTTAGCTAGTTAGGTAGTGTGTTAGTCAGTTAGTTAGGTAGTGTGTTAGTTAGTCAGTTAGGTAGTATGTTAGTCAGTTAGTTAGGTAGTGTGTTAGTCAGTTAGTTAGGTAGTGTGTTAGTTAGTCAGTTAGTTAGGTAGTATGTTAGTTAGGTAGTGTGTTAGTTAGTCAGTTAGTTTGGTAGTGTGTTAGTTAGTCAGTTAGTTAGGTAGTATGTTAGTCAGTTAGTTAAGTAGTGTGTTAGTTAGTTAGGTAGTGTGTTAGTTAGTCAGTTAGGTAGTATGTTAGTCAGTTAGTTAGGTAGTGTGTTAGTTAGGTAGTGTGTTAGTCAGTTAGTTGGGTAGTATGTTAGTTAGTTAGGTAGTGTGTTAGTCAGTTAGGTAGTGTGTTAGTCAATTAGTTAGGTAGTATGTTAGTCAGTTAGTTAGGTAGTATGTAAGTCAGTTAGTTAGGTAGTGTGTTAGTTAGGTAGTGTGTTAGTCAGTTAGTTAGGTAGTATGTTAGTCAGTTAGTTAGGTAGTATGTTAGTCAGTTAGTTAGGTAGTGTGTTAGTTAGGTAGTGTGTTAGTCAGTTAGTTAGGTAGTGTGTTAGTCAGTTAGTTGGGTAGTATGTTAGTTAGTTAGGTAGTGTGTTAGTCAGTTAGGTAGTGTGTTAGTCAATTAGTTAGGTAGTATGTTAGTCAGTTAGTTAGGTAGTATGTAAGTCAGTTAGTTAGGTAGTGTGTTAGTTAGTCAGTTAGTTAGGTAGTATGTTAGTTAGTTAGGTAGTGTGTTAGTTAGGTAGTGTGTTAGTTAGTTAGGTAGTGTGTAAGTTAGTTAGGTAGTATGTTAGTCAATTAGTTAGGTAGTATGTTAGTCAGTTAGTTAGGTAGTATGTAAGTCAGTTAGTTTGGTAGTGTGTTAGTTAGGTAGTGTGTTAGTCAGTTAGTTAGGTAGTGTGTTAGTCAGTTAGTTGGGTAGTATGTTAGTTAGTTAGGTAGTGTGTTAGTCAGTTAGGTAGTGTGTTAGTCAATTAGTTAGGTAGTATGTTAGTCAGTTAGTTAGGTAGTATGTAAGTCAGTTAGTTAGGTAGTGTGTTAGTTAGTCAGTTAGTTAGGTAGTATGTTAGTTAGTTAGGTAGTGTGTTAGTTAGTCAGTTAGTTAGGTAGTATGTTAGTTAGTTAGGTAGTGTGTTAGTTAGGTAGTGTGTTAGTTAGTTAGGTAGTGTGTTAGTTAGTTAGGTAGTATGTTAGTCAATTAGTTAGGTAGTATGTTAGTCAGTTAGTTAGGTAGTATGTTAGTCAGTTAGTTAGGTAGTATGTTAGTCAGTTAGTTAGGTAGTGTGTTAGTTAGGTAGTGTGTTAGTCAGTTAGTTAGGTAGTGTGTTAGTCAGTTAGTTGGGTAGTATGTAAGTCAGTTAGTTAGGTAGTGTGTTAGTTAGTCAGTTAGTTAGGTAGTATGTTAGTTAGTTAGGTAGTGTGTTAGTTAGTCAGTTAGTTAGGTAGTATGTTAGTTAGTTAGGTAGTGTGTTAGTCAGTTAGGTAGTATGTTAGTCAATTAGTTAGGTAGTATGTTAGTCAGTTAGTTAGGTAGTATGTAAGTCAGTTAGTTAGGTAGTGTGTTAGTTAGTCAGTTAGTTAGGTAGTATGTTAGTTAGTTAGGTAGTGTGTTAGTTAGTTAGGTAGTGTGTTAGTTAGTTAGGTAGTGTGTTAGTTAGTCAGTTAGTTAGGTAGTATGTTAGTTAGTTAGGTAGTGTGTTAGTCAGTTAGGTAGTATGTTAGTCAATTAGTTAGGTAGTATGTTAGTCAGTTAGTTAGGTAGTATGTAAGTCAGTTAGTTAGGTAGTGTGTTAGTTAGTCAGTTAGTTAGGTAGTATGTTAGTTAGTTAGGTAGTGTGTTAGTTAGTCAGTTAGTTAGGTAGTATGTTAGTTAGTTAGGTAGTGTGTTAGTTAGGTAGTGTGTTAGTTAGTTAGGTAGTGTGTTAGTCAATTAGTTAGGTAGTATGTTAGTCAGTTAGTTAGGTAGTATGTAAGTCAGTTAGTTAGGTAGTGTGTTAGTTAGGTAGTGTGTTAGTCAGTTAGTTAGGTAGTATGTTAGTCAGTTAGTTAGGAAGTGTGTTAGTTAGGTAGTGTGTTAGTCAGTTAGTTAGGTAGTGTGTTAGTCAGTTAGTTGGGTAATATGTTAGTTAGTTAGGTAGTGTGTTAGTCAGTTAGGTAGTGTGTTAGTCAATTAGTTAGGTAGTATGTTAGTCAGTTAGTTAGGTAGTATGTAAGTCAGTTAGTTAGGTAGTGTGTTAGTTAGTCAGTTAGTTAGGTAGTATGTTAGTTAGTTAGGTAGTGTGTTAGTTAGTCAGTTAGTTAGGTAGTATGTTAGTTAGTTAGGTAGTGTGTTAGTTAGGTAGTGTGTTAGTTAGTTAGGTAGTGTGTTAGTTAGTTAGGTAGTATGTTAGTCAATTAGTTAGGTAGTATGTTAGTCAGTTAGTTAGGTAGTATGTAAGTCAGTTAGTTAGGAAGTGTGTTAGTTAGTCAGTTAGTTAGGTAGTGTGTTAGTTAGTCAGTTAGGTAGTGTGTTAGTTAGTTAGGTAGTATGTTAGCTAGTTATGTAGTGTGTTAGTTAGTCAGTTAGTTAGGTAGTATGTTAGTTAGTCAGTTAGGTAGTGTGTTAGTTAGTTAGGTAGTATGTTAGCTAGTTATGTAGTGTGTTAGTTAGTCAGTTAGTTAGGTAGTATGTTAGTTAGTCAGTTAGGTAGTGTGTTAGTTAGTTAGGTAGTATGTTAGTCAGTTAGGTAGTATGTTAGTTAGGTAGTGTGTTAGTTAGTTAGTTAGGTAGTGTGTTAGTTAGGTAGTGTGTTAGTTAGTCAGTTAGTTAGGTAGTATGTTAGTTAGGTAGTGTGTTAGTTAGTCAGTTAGTTAGGTAGTATGTTAGCTAGTTAGGTAGTGTGTTAGTCAGTTAGTTAGGTAGTGTGTTAGTTAGTCAGTTAGGTAGTATGTTAGTCAGTTAGTTAGGTAGTGTGTTAGTCAGTTAGTTAGGTAGTGTGTTAGTTAGTCAGTTAGTTAGGTAGTATGTTAGTTAGGTAGTGTGTTAGTTAGTCAGTTAGTTTGGTAGTGTGTTAGTTAGTCAGTTAGTTTGGTAGTGTGTTAGTTAGTCAGTCAGTTAGGTAGTATGTTAGTCAGTTAGTTAAGTAGTGTGTTAGTTAGTTAGGTAGTGTGTTAGTTAGTCAGTTAGGTAGTATGTTAGTCAGTTAGTTAGGTAGTGTGTTAGTTAGGTAGTGTGTTAGTCAGTTAGTTGGGTAGTATGTTAGTTAGTTAGGTAGTGTGTTAGTCAGTTAGGTAGTGTGTTAGTCAATTAGTTAGGTAGTATGTTAGTCAGTTAGTTAGGTAGTATGTAAGTCAGTTAGTTAGGTAGTGTGTTAGTTAGGTAGTGTGTTAGTCAGTTAGTTAGGTAGTATGTTAGTCAGTTAGTTAGGTAGTATGTTAGTCAGTTAGTTAGGTAGTGTGTTAGTTAGGTAGTGTGTTAGTCAGTTAGTTAGGTAGTGTGTTAGTCAGTTAGTTGGGTAGTATGTTAGTTAGTTAGGTAGTGTGTTAGTCAGTTAGGTAGTGTGTTAGTCAATTAGTTAGGTAGTATGTTAGTCAGTTAGTTAGGTAGTATGTAAGTCAGTTAGTTAGGTAGTGTGTTAGTTAGTCAGTTAGTTAGGTAGTATGTTAGTTAGTTAGGTAGTGTGTTAGTTAGGTAGTGTGTTAGTTAGTTAGGTAGTGTGTTAGTTAGTTAGGTAGTATGTTAGTCAATTAGTTAGGTAGTATGTTAGTCAGTTAGTTAGGTAGTATGTAAGTCAGTTAGTTAGGTAGTGTGTTAGTTAGGTAGTGTGTTAGTCAGTTAGTTAGGTAGTGTGTTAGTTAGGTAGTGTGTTAGTTAGTCAGTTAGTTAGGTAGTATGTTAGTTAGGTAGTGTGTTAGTTAGTCAGTTAGTTAGGTAGTATGTTAGCTAGTTAGGTAGTGTGTTAGTCAGTTAGTTAGGTAGTGTGTTAGTTAGTCAGTTAGGTAGTATGTTAGTCAGTTAGTTAGGTAGTGTGTTAGTCAGTTAGTTAGGTAGTGTGTTAGTTAGTCAGTTAGTTAGGTAGTATGTTAGTTAGGTAGTGTGTTAGTTAGTCAGTTAGTTTGGTAGTGTGTTAGTTAGTCAGTTAGTTAGGTAGTATGTTAGTCAGTTAGTTAAGTAGTGTGTTAGTTAGTTAGGTAGTGTGTTAGTTAGTCAGTTAGGTAGTATGTTAGTCAGTTAGTTAGGTAGTGTGTTAGTTAGGTAGTGTGTTAGTCAGTTAGTTGGGTAGTATGTTAGTTAGTTAGGTAGTGTGTTAGTCAGTTAGGTAGTGTGTTAGTCAATTAGTTAGGTAGTATGTTAGTCAGTTAGTTAGGTAGTATGTAAGTCAGTTAGTTAGGTAGTGTGTTAGTTAGGTAGTGTGTTAGTCAGTTAGTTAGGTAGTATGTTAGTCAGTTAGTTAGGTAGTATGTTAGTCAGTTAGTTAGGTAGTGTGTTAGTTAGGTAGTGTGTTAGTCAGTTAGTTAGGTAGTGTGTTAGTCAGTTAGTTGGGTAGTATGTTAGTTAGTTAGGTAGTGTGTTAGTCAGTTAGGTAGTGTGTTAGTCAATTAGTTAGGTAGTATGTTAGTCAGTTAGTTAGGTAGTATGTAAGTCAGTTAGTTAGGTAGTGTGTTAGTTAGTCAGTTAGTTAGGTAGTATGTTAGTTAGTTAGGTAGTGTGTTAGTTAGGTAGTGTGTTAGTTAGTTAGGTAGTGTGTAAGTTAGTTAGGTAGTATGTTAGTCAATTAGTTAGGTAGTATGTTAGTCAGTTAGTTAGGTAGTATGTAAGTCAGTTAGTTTGGTAGTGTGTTAGTTAGGTAGTGTGTTAGTCAGTTAGTTAGGTAGTGTGTTAGTCAGTTAGTTGGGTAGTATGTTAGTTAGTTAGGTAGTGTGTTAGTCAGTTAGGTAGTGTGTTAGTCAATTAGTTAGGTAGTATGTTAGTCAGTTAGTTAGGTAGTATGTAAGTCAGTTAGTTAGGTAGTGTGTTAGTTAGTCAGTTAGTTAGGTAGTATGTTAGTTAGTTAGGTAGTGTGTTAGTTAGTCAGTTAGTTAGGTAGTATGTTAGTTAGTTAGGTAGTGTGTTAGTTAGGTAGTGTGTTAGTTAGTTAGGTAGTGTGTTAGTTAGTTAGGTAGTATGTTAGTCAATTAGTTAGGTAGTATGTTAGTCAGTTAGTTAGGTAGTATGTTAGTCAGTTAGTTAGGTAGTATGTTAGTCAGTTAGTTAGGTAGTGTGTTAGTTAGGTAGTGTGTTAGTCAGTTAGTTAGGTAGTGTGTTAGTCAGTTAGTTGGGTAGTATGTAAGTCAGTTAGTTAGGTAGTGTGTTAGTTAGTCAGTTAGTTAGGTAGTATGTTAGTTAGTTAGGTAGTGTGTTAGTTAGTCAGTTAGTTAGGTAGTATGTTAGTTAGTTAGGTAGTGTGTTAGTCAGTTAGGTAGTATGTTAGTCAATTAGTTAGGTAGTATGTTAGTCAGTTAGTTAGGTAGTATGTAAGTCAGTTAGTTAGGTAGTGTGTTAGTTAGTCAGTTAGTTAGGTAGTATGTTAGTTAGTTAGGTAGTGTGTTAGTTAGTTAGGTAGTGTGTTAGTTAGTTAGGTAGTGTGTTAGTTAGTCAGTTAGTTAGGTAGTATGTTAGTTAGTTAGGTAGTGTGTTAGTCAGTTAGGTAGTATGTTAGTCAATTAGTTAGGTAGTATGTTAGTCAGTTAGTTAGGTAGTATGTAAGTCAGTTAGTTAGGTAGTGTGTTAGTTAGTCAGTTAGTTAGGTAGTATGTTAGTTAGTTAGGTAGTGTGTTAGTTAGTCAGTTAGTTAGGTAGTATGTTAGTTAGTTAGGTAGTGTGTTAGTTAGGTAGTGTGTTAGTTAGTTAGGTAGTGTGTTAGTCAATTAGTTAGGTAGTATGTTAGTCAGTTAGTTAGGTAGTATGTAAGTCAGTTAGTTAGGTAGTGTGTTAGTTAGGTAGTGTGTTAGTCAGTTAGTTAGGTAGTATGTTAGTCAGTTAGTTAGGAAGTGTGTTAGTTAGGTAGTGTGTTAGTCAGTTAGTTAGGTAGTGTGTTAGTCAGTTAGTTGGGTAATATGTTAGTTAGTTAGGTAGTGTGTTAGTCAGTTAGGTAGTGTGTTAGTCAATTAGTTAGGTAGTATGTTAGTCAGTTAGTTAGGTAGTATGTAAGTCAGTTAGTTAGGTAGTGTGTTAGTTAGGTAGTGTGTTAGTCAGTTAGTTAGGTAGTGTGTTAGTCAGTTAGTTGGGTAATATGTTAGTTAGTTAGGTAGTGTGTTAGTCAGTTAGGTAGTGTGTTAGTCAATTAGTTAGGTAGTATGTTAGTCAGTTAGTTAGGTAGTATGTAAGTCAGTTAGTTAGGTAGTGTGTTAGTTAGTCAGTTAGTTAGGTAGTATGTTAGTTAGTTAGGTAGTGTGTTAGTTAGTCAGTTAGTTAGGTAGTATGTTAGTTAGTTAGGTAGTGTGTTAGTTAGGTAGTGTGTTAGTTAGTTAGGTAGTGTGTTAGTTAGTTAGGTAGTATGTTAGTCAATTAGTTAGGTAGTATGTTAGTCAGTTAGTTAGGTAGTATGTAAGTCAGTTAGTTAGGAAGTGTGTTAGTTAGTCAGTTAGTTAGGTAGTGTGTTAGTTAGTCAGTTAGGTAGTGTGTTAGTTAGTTAGGTAGTATGTTAGCTAGTTATGTAGTGTGTTAGTTAGTCAGTTAGTTAGGTAGTATGTTAGTCAGTTAGGTAGTGTGTTAGTTAGTTAGGTAGTATGTTAGCTAGTTATGTAGTGTGTTAGTTAGTCAGTTAGTTAGGTAGTATGTTAGTTAGTCAGTTAGGTAGTGTGTTAGTTAGTTAGGTAGTGTGTTAGTCAGTTAGTTAGGTAGTGTGTTAGTTAGTCAGTTAGGTAGTGTGTTAGTTAGTTAGGTAGTGTGTTAGTCGGTTAGTTAGGTAGTGTGTTAGTGAGTTAGGTAGTGTGTTAGTTAGTTAGGTAGTGTGTTAGTCAGTTAGTTAGGTAGTGTGTTAGTCAGTTAGTTAGGTAGTGTGTTAGTCAGTTAGTTAGGTAGTGTGTTAGCTAGTTAGGTAGTGTGTTAGTCAGTTAGTTAGGTAGTGTGTTAGTTAGTCAGTTAGGTAGTGTGTTAGTTAGTTAGGTAGTGTGTTAGTTAGTTAGGTAGTGTGTTAGTCAGTTAGTTAGGTAGTGTGTTAGTTAGTCAGTTAGGTAGTGTGTTAGTTAGTTAGGTAGTGTGTTAGTCAGTTAGTTAGGTAGTGTGTTAGTCAGTTAGGTAGTGTGTTAGTTAGTTAGGTAGTGTGTTAGTCAGTTAGTTAGGTAGTGTGTTAGTTAGTCAGTTAGGTAGTGTGTTAGTTAGTTAGGTAGTGTGTTAGTCAGTTAGTTAGGTAGTGTGTTAGTCAGTTAGGTAGTGTGTTAGTTAGTTAGGTAGTGTGTTAGTTAGTTAGGTAGTGTGTTAGTCAGTAAGGTAGTATGTTAGTCAGTTAGTTAGGTAGTGTGTTAGTCAGTTAGGTAGTGTGTTAGTGAGTTAGGTAGTATGTTAGTCAGTTAGTTAGGTAGTGTGTTAGTCAGTTAGGTAGTGTGTTAGTTAGTTAGGTAGTGTGTTAGTTAGTTAGGTAGTGTGTTAGTCAGTAAGGTAGTATGTTAGTCAGTTAGTTAGGTAGTGTGTTAGTCAGTTAGGTAGTGTGTTAGTGAGTTAGTTAGGTAGTGTGTTAGTCAGTCAGTTAGTTAGGTAGTATGTTAGTTAGTTAGGTAGTGTGTTAGTTAGTCAGTTAGTTAGGTAGTATGTTAGTTAGTTAGGTAGTGTGTTAGTTAGGTAGTGTGTTAGTTAGTTAGGTAGTGTGTTAGTCAATTAGTTAGGTAGTATGTTAGTCAGTTAGTTAGGTAGTATGTAAGTCAGTTAGTTAGGTAGTGTGTTAGTTAGGTAGTGTGTTAGTCAGTTAGTTAGGTAGTATGTTAGTCAGTTAGTTAGGAAGTGTGTTAGTTAGGTAGTGTGTTAGTCAGTTAGTTAGGTAGTGTGTTAGTCAGTTAGTTGGGTAATATGTTAGTTAGTTAGGTAGTGTGTTAGTCAGTTAGGTAGTGTGTTAGTCAATTAGTTAGGTAGTATGTTAGTCAGTTAGTTAGGTAGTATGTAAGTCAGTTAGTTAGGTAGTGTGTTAGTTAGTCAGTTAGTTAGGTAGTATGTTAGTTAGTTAGGTAGTGTGTTAGTTAGTCAGTTAGTTAGGTAGTATGTTAGTTAGTTAGGTAGTGTGTTAGTTAGGTAGTGTGTTAGTTAGTTAGGTAGTGTGTTAGTTAGTTAGGTAGTATGTTAGTCAATTAGTTAGGTAGTATGTTAGTCAGTTAGTTAGGTAGTATGTAAGTCAGTTAGTTAGGAAGTGTGTTAGTTAGTCAGTTAGTTAGGTAGTGTGTTAGTTAGTCAGTTAGGTAGTGTGTTAGTTAGTTAGGTAGTATGTTAGCTAGTTATGTAGTGTGTTAGTTAGTCAGTTAGTTAGGTAGTATGTTAGTTAGTCAGTTAGGTAGTGTGTTAGTTAGTTAGGTAGTATGTTAGCTAGTTATGTAGTGTGTTAGTTAGTCAGTTAGTTAGGTAGTATGTTAGTTAGTCAGTTAGGTAGTGTGTTAGTTAGTTAGGTAGTATGTTAGTCAGTTAGGTAGTATGTTAGTTAGGTAGTGTGTTAGTTAGTTAGTTAGGTAGTGTGTTAGTTAGGTAGTGTGTTAGTTAGTCAGTTAGTTAGGTAGTATGTTAGTTAGGTAGTGTGTTAGTTAGTCAGTTAGTTAGGTAGTATGTTAGCTAGTTAGGTAGTGTGTTAGTCAGTTAGTTAGGTAGTGTGTTAGTTAGTCAGTTAGGTAGTATGTTAGTCAGTTAGTTAGGTAGTGTGTTAGTCAGTTAGTTAGGTAGTGTGTTAGTTAGTCAGTTAGTTAGGTAGTATGTTAGTTAGGTAGTGTGTTAGTTAGTCAGTTAGTTTGGTAGTGTGTTAGTTAGTCAGTTAGTTTGGTAGTGTGTTAGTTAGTCAGTCAGTTAGGTAGTATGTTAGTCAGTTAGTTAAGTAGTGTGTTAGTTAGTTAGGTAGTGTGTTAGTTAGTCAGTTAGGTAGTATGTTAGTCAGTTAGTTAGGTAGTGTGTTAGTTAGGTAGTGTGTTAGTCAGTTAGTTGGGTAGTATGTTAGTTAGTTAGGTAGTGTGTTAGTCAGTTAGGTAGTGTGTTAGTCAATTAGTTAGGTAGTATGTTAGTCAGTTAGTTAGGTAGTATGTAAGTCAGTTAGTTAGGTAGTGTGTTAGTTAGGTAGTGTGTTAGTCAGTTAGTTAGGTAGTATGTTAGTCAGTTAGTTAGGTAGTATGTTAGTCAGTTAGTTAGGTAGTGTGTTAGTTAGGTAGTGTGTTAGTCAGTTAGTTAGGTAGTGTGTTAGTCAGTTAGTTGGGTAGTATGTTAGTTAGTTAGGTAGTGTGTTAGTCAGTTAGGTAGTGTGTTAGTCAATTAGTTAGGTAGTATGTTAGTCAGTTAGTTAGGTAGTATGTAAGTCAGTTAGTTAGGTAGTGTGTTAGTTAGTCAGTTAGTTAGGTAGTATGTTAGTTAGTTAGGTAGTGTGTTAGTTAGGTAGTGTGTTAGTTAGTTAGGTAGTGTGTTAGTTAGTTAGGTAGTATGTTAGTCAATTAGTTAGGTAGTATGTTAGTCAGTTAGTTAGGTAGTATGTAAGTCAGTTAGTTAGGTAGTGTGTTAGTTAGGTAGTGTGTTAGTCAGTTAGTTAGGTAGTGTGTTAGTTAGGTAGTGTGTTAGTTAGTCAGTTAGTTAGGTAGTATGTTAGTTAGGTAGTGTGTTAGTTAGTCAGTTAGTTAGGTAGTATGTTAGCTAGTTAGGTAGTGTGTTAGTCAGTTAGTTAGGTAGTGTGTTAGTTAGTCAGTTAGGTAGTATGTTAGTCAGTTAGTTAGGTAGTGTGTTAGTCAGTTAGTTAGGTAGTGTGTTAGTTAGTCAGTTAGTTAGGTAGTATGTTAGTTAGGTAGTGTGTTAGTTAGTCAGTTAGTTTGGTAGTGTGTTAGTTAGTCAGTTAGTTAGGTAGTATGTTAGTCAGTTAGTTAAGTAGTGTGTTAGTTAGTTAGGTAGTGTGTTAGTTAGTCAGTTAGGTAGTATGTTAGTCAGTTAGTTAGGTAGTGTGTTAGTTAGGTAGTGTGTTAGTCAGTTAGGTAGTGTGTTAGTCAATTAGTTAGGTAGTATGTTAGTCAGTTAGTTAGGTAGTATGTAAGTCAGTTAGTTAGGTAGTGTGTTAGTTAGGTAGTGTGTTAGTCAGTTAGTTAGGTAGTGTGTTAGTCAGTTAGTTGGGTAGTATGTTAGTTAGTTAGGTAGTGTGTTAGTCAGTTAGGTAGTGTGTTAGTCAATTAGTTAGGTAGTATGTTAGTCAGTTAGTTAGGTAGTATGTAAGTCAGTTAGTTAGGTAGTGTGTTAGTTAGTCAGTTAGTTAGGTAGTATGTTAGTTAGTTAGGTAGTGTGTTAGTTAGGTAGTGTGTTAGTTAGTTAGGTAGTGTGTAAGTTAGTTAGGTAGTATGTTAGTCAATTAGTTAGGTAGTATGTTAGTCAGTTAGTTAGGTAGTATGTAAGTCAGTTAGTTTGGTAGTGTGTTAGTTAGGTAGTGTGTTAGTCAGTTAGTTAGGTAGTGTGTTAGTCAGTTAGTTGGGTAGTATGTTAGTTAGTTAGGTAGTGTGTTAGTCAGTTAGGTAGTGTGTTAGTCAATTAGTTAGGTAGTATGTTAGTCAGTTAGTTAGGTAGTATGTAAGTCAGTTAGTTAGGTAGTGTGTTAGTTAGTCAGTTAGTTAGGTAGTATGTTAGTTAGTTAGGTAGTGTGTTAGTTAGTCAGTTAGTTAGGTAGTATGTTAGTTAGTTAGGTAGTGTGTTAGTTAGGTAGTGTGTTAGTTAGTTAGGTAGTGTGTTAGTTAGTTAGGTAGTATGTTAGTCAATTAGTTAGGTAGTATGTTAGTCAGTTAGTTAGGTAGTATGTTAGTCAGTTAGTTAGGTAGTATGTTAGTCAGTTAGTTAGGTAGTGTGTTAGTTAGGTAGTGTGTTAGTCAGTTAGTTAGGTAGTGTGTTAGTCAGTTAGTTGGGTAGTATGTAAGTCAGTTAGTTAGGTAGTGTGTTAGTTAGTCAGTTAGTTAGGTAGTATGTTAGTTAGTTAGGTAGTGTGTTAGTTAGTCAGTTAGTTAGGTAGTATGTTAGTTAGTTAGGTAGTGTGTTAGTCAGTTAGGTAGTATGTTAGTCAATTAGTTAGGTAGTATGTTAGTCAGTTAGTTAGGTAGTATGTAAGTCAGTTAGTTAGGTAGTGTGTTAGTTAGTCAGTTAGTTAGGTAGTATGTTAGTTAGTTAGGTAGTGTGTTAGTTAGTTAGGTAGTGTGTTAGTTAGTTAGGTAGTGTGTTAGTTAGTCAGTTAGTTAGGTAGTATGTTAGTTAGTTAGGTAGTGTGTTAGTCAGTTAGGTAGTATGTTAGTCAATTAGTTAGGTAGTATGTTAGTCAGTTAGTTAGGTAGTATGTAAGTCAGTTAGTTAGGTAGTGTGTTAGTTAGTCAGTTAGTTAGGTAGTATGTTAGTTAGTTAGGTAGTGTGTTAGTTAGTCAGTTAGTTAGGTAGTATGTTAGTTAGTTAGGTAGTGTGTTAGTTAGGTAGTGTGTTAGTTAGTTAGGTAGTGTGTTAGTCAATTAGTTAGGTAGTATGTTAGTCAGTTAGTTAGGTAGTATGTAAGTCAGTTAGTTAGGTAGTGTGTTAGTTAGGTAGTGTGTTAGTCAGTTAGTTAGGTAGTATGTTAGTCAGTTAGTTAGGAAGTGTGTTAGTTAGGTAGTGTGTTAGTCAGTTAGTTAGGTAGTGTGTTAGTCAGTTAGTTGGGTAATATGTTAGTTAGTTAGGTAGTGTGTTAGTCAGTTAGGTAGTGTGTTAGTCAATTAGTTAGGTAGTATGTTAGTCAGTTAGTTAGGTAGTATGTAAGTCAGTTAGTTAGGTAGTGTGTTAGTTAGTCAGTTAGTTAGGTAGTATGTTAGTTAGTTAGGTAGTGTGTTAGTTAGTCAGTTAGTTAGGTAGTATGTTAGTTAGTTAGGTAGTGTGTTAGTTAGGTAGTGTGTTAGTTAGTTAGGTAGTGTGTTAGTTAGTTAGGTAGTATGTTAGTCAATTAGTTAGGTAGTATGTTAGTCAGTTAGTTAGGTAGTATGTAAGTCAGTTAGTTAGGAAGTGTGTTAGTTAGTCAGTTAGTTAGGTAGTGTGTTAGTTAGTCAGTTAGGTAGTGTGTTAGTTAGTTAGGTAGTATGTTAGCTAGTTATGTAGTGTGTTAGTTAGTCAGTTAGTTAGGTAGTATGTTAGTTAGTCAGTTAGGTAGTGTGTTAGTTAGTTAGGTAGTATGTTAGCTAGTTATGTAGTGTGTTAGTTAGTCAGTTAGTTAGGTAGTATGTTAGTTAGTCAGTTAGGTAGTGTGTTAGTTAGTTAGGTAGTGTGTTAGTCAGTTAGTTAGGTAGTGTGTTAGTTAGTCAGTTAGGTAGTGTGTTAGTTAGTTAGGTAGTGTGTTAGTCGGTTAGTTAGGTAGTGTGTTAGTGAGTTAGGTAGTGTGTTAGTTAGTTAGGTAGTGTGTTAGTCAGTTAGTTAGGTAGTGTGTTAGTCAGTTAGTTAGGTAGTGTGTTAGTCAGTTAGTTAGGTAGTGTGTTAGCTAGTTAGGTAGTGTGTTAGTCAGTTAGTTAGGTAGTGTGTTAGTTAGTCAGTTAGGTAGTGTGTTAGTTAGTTAGGTAGTGTGTTAGTTAGTTAGGTAGTGTGTTAGTCAGTTAGTTAGGTAGTGTGTTAGTTAGTCAGTTAGGTAGTGTGTTAGTTAGTTAGGTAGTGTGTTAGTCAGTTAGTTAGGTAGTGTGTTAGTCAGTTAGGTAGTGTGTTAGTTAGTTAGGTAGTGTGTTAGTCAGTTAGTTAGGTAGTGTGTTAGTTAGTCAGTTAGGTAGTGTGTTAGTTAGTTAGGTAGTGTGTTAGTCAGTTAGTTAGGTAGTGTGTTAGTCAGTTAGGTAGTGTGTTAGTTAGTTAGGTAGTGTGTTAGTTAGTTAGGTAGTGTGTTAGTCAGTAAGGTAGTATGTTAGTCAGTTAGTTAGGTAGTGTGTTAGTCAGTTAGGTAGTGTGTTAGTGAGTTAGGTAGTATGTTAGTCAGTTAGTTAGGTAGTGTGTTAGTCAGTTAGGTAGTGTGTTAGTTAGTTAGGTAGTGTGTTAGTTAGTTAGGTAGTGTGTTAGTCAGTAAGGTAGTATGTTAGTCAGTTAGTTAGGTAGTGTGTTAGTCAGTTAGGTAGTGTGTTAGTGAGTTAGTTAGGTAGTGTGTTAGTCAGTCAGTTAGTTAGGTAGTATGTTAGCTAGTTAGGTAGTGTGTTAGTCAGTTAGTTAGGTAGTGTGTTAGTTAGTCAGTTAGGTAGTGTGTTAGTTAGTTAGTCAGTTAGGTAGTGTGTTAGCTAGTTAGGTAGTGTGTTAGTCAGTTAGTTAGGTAGTGTGTTAGTTAGTCAGTTAGGTAGTGTGTTAGTTAGTTAGGTAGTGTGTTAGTCGGTTATTTAGGTAGTGTGTTAGTGAGTTAGGTAGTGTGTTAGTTAGTTAGGTAGTGTGTTAGTCAGTTAGTTAGGTAGTGTGTTAGTCAGTTAGTTAGGTAGTGTGTTAGCTAGTTAGGTAGTGTGTTAGTCAGTTAGTTAGGTAGTGTGTTAGTTAGTTAGGTAGTATGTTAGTTAGTTAGGTAGTGTGTTAGTCAGTAAGGTAGTATGTTAGTCAGTTAGTTAGGTAGTGTGTTAGTCAGTTAGGTAGTGTGTTAGTTAGTTAGGTAGTGTGTTAGTGAGTTAGTTAGGTAGTGTGTTAGTCAGTCAGTTAGTTAGGTAGTATGTTAGCTAGTTAGGTAGTGTGTTAGTCAGTTAGTTAGGTAGTGTGTTAGTTAGTCAGTTAGTTAGGTAGTATGTTAGTTAGTTAGGTAGTGTGTTAGTCAGTTAGTTAGGTAGTGTGTTAGTTAGTCAGTTAGGTAGTATGTTAGCTAGTTAGGTAGTGTGTTAGTTAGTTAGTTAGGTAGTGTGTTAGTTAGTTAGTTAGGTAGTATGTTAGTCAGTTAGTTAGGTAGTGTGTTAGTCAGTTAGTTAGGTAGTGTGTTAGTTAGTCAGTTAGTTAGGTAGTGTGTTAGTTAGTCAGTTAGGTAACATGTTAATCAGTTAGTTAGGTAGTATGTTAGTCAGTTAGGTAGTTTGTTAGGTAGGTAGTGTGTTAGCTGGTTAGGTAGTGTGTTAGTCAGTTAGTTAGGTAACATGCTAGTTAGTCAGTTAGTTAGGTAGTGTGTTAGTCAGTTAGGGAGGTAGTGTGTTAGTTAGTTAGGTAACATGCTAGTTAGTCAGTTAGTTAGGTAGTGTGTTAGTTAGTTAGGTAACATGCTAGTTAGTCAGTTAGTTAGGTAGTGTGTTAGTTAGTTAGGTAACATGCTAGTTACTCAGTTAGTTAGGTAGTGTGTTAGTCAGTTAGGTAGTGTGTTAGTTAGTTAGTTAGTTAGTTAGTTAGGTAGTATGTTAGTTAGTCAGTTAGGTAGTGTGTTAGGTAGGTAATGTGTTAGTCAGTTAGGTAGTGTGTTAGTCAGTTAGTTAGGTAACATGCTAGTTAGTCAGTTAGTTAGGTAGTGTGTTAGTCAGTTAGGTAGTGAGTTAGTTAGTTAGTTAGGTAGTATGTTAGTTAGTCAGTTAGGTAGTGTGTTAGTTAGTTAGTTAGGTAGTGTTTTAGGTAGGTAATGTGTTATTCAGTTAGGTAGTGAGTTAGTTAGTTAGTTAGTTAGTTAGTTAGTTAGTTAGTTAGTTAGGTAGTATGTTAGTTAGTCAGTTAGGTAGTGTGTTAGTTAGTTAGTTATTTAGTTAGTTAGGTAGTATGTTAGTTAGTCAGTTAGGTAGTGTGTTAGGTAGGTAATGTGTTAGTCAGTTAGGTAGTGTGTTAGTCAGTTAGTTAGGTAACATGCTAGTTAGTCAGTTAGTTAGGTAGTGTGTTAGTCAGTTAGGGAGGTAGTGTGTTAGTTAGTTAGGTAACACACTAGTTAGTCAGGTAGTGTGTTAGTTAGGTAACATGCTAGTTAGTCAGTTAGTTAGGTAGTGTGTTTGTCAGTTAGGTAGTTAGTTAGTCAGTGAGTTAGGTAATTTGTTAGTCAGTTAGGTAGTGTGTCAGTTAGTTAGTCAGTGAGTTAGGTAATTTAGTCAGTTAGGTAGGTAGTGTGTTAATCACTTAGGTAGTGTGTTAGTTAGCGGTACACTCTTCTGTTTTGACTGCTCTACTTGTCGGTTTAGTAAGGAACATATAACATATTGTATAGATTGATTTACAGATTTACAACCATAAACAATGAAGGATTTAATATTTTTATTATCATTACCAATATTGCTATAATCATTGTTGATATGGTATTCATTGGCATTATCGTTGTTATTAACATTATCGTTATTGTTGTTATTATTGTATCATTGGCTTTATTTTTGTAGTCATTATTAACATTATTGTTACTTTTATTATAATTCCCGACAGGGAATCAAAGTCTTTCTGTGGTTTCGTCTAAGATTCAGCAGCTAAAGACGTGATAAATCAGTTTATCAGCTGAAATCATTATACTTTTGGTTAAATGTTGTTGATTTGAGGTTTTTGTTTTTGTTTCGACCCCCCCTCCCCAAAAGTTGATCCTTCTGCATTTCAATAAGGAATTCTGAACCGTTCTTTTGTAAAGTGGATGTGACAATGCTCAGTGTGGAGGGTCGAATTTATAGAACCGGCTTCACACGGAGACATTAAGAGTGTGTTCAGGTGGATTTGGGTTCAGTTACCTTCAGGTCCTTCATGAGTCCGCAGTATTTGTGTTTTACCTGTAATTCTATAGTTTTATTTGTGTTTTACCTGTAATTCTATAGTTTTATTTGTGTTTTACCTGTAATTCTATAGTTTTATTTGTGTTTTACCTGTAATTCTATAGTTTTATTTAACTGTGTTTTATGTGTAATTCTAGTTTTATTTGATTGTGTTTTACAATTCTTCAGTTTTATTTAATTGCGTTTTCTATTGAATTCTATAGATTTGTTTAATTTTGTTTTACTATTTACATTTAATTGTGTTTTATTTTTTCATTCAATAGTTTTAATTGTTTTCCATCTAATTGTATGGATTTATTAAATTGTGTTTTCTATTTAATTCTATAGTTTTATTTGTGTTTTACTGTTTAGTAATAGAGTTGTAGTCTTTGCGTTTTGGGCCCTTTGGCGCCACCTCCTGGCTCTTGTGCGTCATTACAGACTCGACCCGCTCAGACTCGGGTCGGTGACTCGGGCCAAATGAACTCAAAGTTTTGGGTGTGGGCCGAGGTGACCGTGTCAGCCTCCTGGTACAGACCGATGAAGACCCGGTGAGGAGGTGCTGATCCACCGGTCACACACACACACACACACACACACACACACACATACTCACTTATACTACCTTACCGGGTCTCACTCATCTTTGCTACTTTGTGGGGTCCACCCTTTCCACTGGTGCTACAACTTTGTAAAAAATCAGGCAAGCTGGAAAAAAAATCTATTTCACAAATATCACTTGAGTTTAACATATTTCCAAACTTTTGTCTCCAAGTAAGTTTTTTGCTGCATTGTGGGGCCCAATTTCTAGCATTTACTACCTTAGACGCCCTTTTTTACACACCTGCACACACATTTCTAGCTTTTATATCGTAGCGTGGTACAAGACATGTGACAAAGACATGAATGCTTTACATTAACCCAGCTTTATCAACAAACAAGAAAAAACTTAAATAAATATGGCCTCATCACAACAAAATGCAAAATAAAAAACAGGCAGTGACAAAAACATACAAAACCTTACTGCCTTGCTCTCCACTGGGTTTTTTTTCCAAAAAGACCTTCTTTTGAGCTTAGATCACCATAACTTTATAAAAGAAAAAACAAGTGGGCTTCATTTCAAAAATATAAAATCAAAAACAGGCAGTGAAAAACATAAAACAAAAACTTTCTACCCTGAGGCCTTCTTTTAGCCTTAGTTCAATTTAAAAAAAAAAAAAAACTTAAAGAAAGATAACTTTATAAAAGAAAAAACTGAAAATAAAGTGGGCCACATCTCCATCCATCCATTTTCTGCCACTGTGTCCACCGTGGCGGGTCACAGGGTGCTGAAGCCTATCCCATGCTGGCGTAGGGCGTGAGGCGGGGGACACTGCGGCTGTTGGAGTGGGAGGCTGCTTGTTTATCACCTATGAATTCAGATCAAAACAATCGTTTGCAAGCTGGTAAAGATAAAATCTGCTATTTTTAGATATTTCTGTCTTAAAAGCACTAGTTCAAGTGAAAGCAGCTTCTGAAATGACATGTGAACTCAAAAATAACAGCATTGTTCAGTCTATACTAGAGGAACAAGGAAATAAAACAACAAATGAAAGAGTAACATGGGTTACATTCAACATAGCCATGTCAAACCTCTAATACTTAATAAAGTGCTATTTTATGACAGTAATGACTTCACTTGGTTGTTGACAGGTGTTGCCAATTGTTTATAAAGTAATATATTATAAGTTACAGACGGAAGGGCCCCACAAGGATAAGACTAGAAACGGAGTGTGTAAAGTTAACTGGCTGCAACAAAAGAGAAAACTGTGTGTCCAGGATTTCAAGACCCCACAAGGACAAGACCAGGGACACATGAGTGTGTAAATGCATAGAAGTGAATGTAGACAGAACTAGAAATATGACTAAGGTCAAGTCTGTTACTTCAAATAGGACACAAATCCAGGCAGTAACCATTAGTGAAACACAAGCAGCACTAGCCCTTCTTATTCTGGTTAATGTACAAGTTAAAATAACTGGGAATGATGGCTTCAGCAGTGCTACTTTACCTGTATGCTGTCACAGGCGCTGATTTAATCAGTCTGAGATTGTAGATCCAAGGGTACCATCTCTGGTGCGGATGTTGGAATGGGAGGCTGCTTGTTTATCACCTGTGAATTCAGATCAAAACAATCGTTTGCAAGCTGGTAAACATAAAACCTGCTATTTGTAGATATTTCTGTCTTAAAAGCACTAGTTCAAGTGAAAGCAGCTTCTGAAATGACATGTAAACTCAAAAATAACAGCATTGTTCAGTCTATACCTGAGGAACAAGGAAATAAAACAACAAATGAAGGAGTAACATGGGTTACATTCAACATAGCCATGTCAAACCTCTAATACTTAATAAAGTGCTATTTTATGACAGTAATGACTTGACTTGGTTGTTGACAGGTGTTGCCAATTGTTTATAAAGTAATATATTATAAGTTACAGACGGAAGGGCCCCACAAGGATAAGACTAGAAACGGAGTGTGTAAAGTTAACTGGCTGCAACAAAAGAGAAAACTGTGTGTCCAGGATTTCAAGACCCCACAAGGACAAGACCAGGGACACATGAGTGTGTAAATGCATAGAGGTGAATGTAGACAGAACTAGAAATATGACTGAGGTCAAGTCTGTTACTTCAAATAGGACACAAATCCAGGCAGTAACCATTAGTGAAACACAAGCAGCACTAGCCCTTCTTATTCTGGTTAATGTACAAGTTAAAATAACTGAGAATGATGGCTTCTGCATTGCTACTTTACCTGTTTGTTGTCACAGGCGCTGATGTAATCAGTCTGAGATTGTAGATCCAAGGTTACCATCTCAGGTGCGGATGTTGGAATGGGAGGCTGCTTGTTTATCACCTGTGAATTCAGATCAAAACAATCGTTTGCAAGCTGGTAAAGATAAAACCTGCTATTTGTAGATATTTCTGTCTTAAAAGCACTAGTTCAAGTGAAAGCAGCTTCTGAAATGACATGTGAACTCAAAAATAACAGCATTGTTCAGTCTATACTAGAGGAACAAGGAAATAAAACAACAAATGAAAGAGTAACATGGGTTACATTCAACATAGCCATGTCAAATCTCTAATACTTAATAAAGTGCTATTTTATGACAGTAATGACTTGACTTGGTTGTTGACAGGTGTTGCCAATTGTTTATAAAGTAATATATTATAAGTTACAGACGGAAGGGCCCCACAAGGATAAGACTAGAAACGGAGTGTGTAAAGTTAACTGGCTGCAACAAAAGAGAAAACTGTGTGTCCAGGATTTCAAGACCCCACAAGGACAAGACCAGGGACACATGAGTGTGTAAATGCATAGAGGTGAATGTAGACAGAACTAGAAATATGACTAAGGTCAAGTCTGTTACTTCAAATAGGACACAAATCCAGGCAGTAACCATTAGTGAAACACAAGCAGCACTAGCCCTTCTTATTCTGGTTAATGAACAAGTTAAAATAACTGGGAATGATGGCTTCAGCATTGCTACTTTACCTGTATGCTGTCACAGGCGCTGATGTAATCAGTCTGAGATTGTAGATCCAAGGGTACCATCTCTGGTGCGGATGTTGGAATGGGAGGCTGCTTGTTTATCACCTGTGAATTCAGATCAAAACAATCGTTTGCAAGCTGGTAAACATAAAACCTGCTATTTGTAGATATTTCTGTCTTAAAAGCACTAGTTCAAGTGAAAGCAGCTTCTGAAATGACATGTAAACTCAAAAATAACAGCATTGTTCAGTCTATACCTGAGGAACAAGGAAATAAAACAACAAATGAAGGAGTAACATGGGTTACATTCAACATAGCCATGTCAAACCTCTAATACTTAATAAAGTGCTATTTTATGACAGTAATGACTTGACTTGGTTGTTGACAGGTGTTGCCAATTGTTTATAAAGTAATATATTATAAGTTACAGACGGAAGGGCCCCACAAGGATAAGACTAGAAACGGAGTGTGAAAAGTTAACTGGCTGCAACAAAAGAGAAAACTGTGTGTCCAGGATTTCAAGACCCCACAAGGACAAGACCGGGGACACATGAGTGTGTAAATGCATAGAGGTGAATGTAGACAGAACTAGAAATATGACTAAGGTCAAGTCTGTTACTTCAAATAGGACACAAATCCAGGCAGTAACCATTAGTGAAACACAAGCAGCACTAGCCCTTCTTATTCTGGTTAATGTACAAGTTAAAATAACTGAGAATGATGGCTTCTGCATTGCTACTTTACCTGTATGCTGTCACAGGCGCTGATGTAATCAGTCTGAGATTGTAGATCCAAGGGTACCATCTCTGGTGCGGCTGTTGGAATGGGAGGCTGCTTGTTTATCACCTGTGAATTCAGATCAAAACAATCGTTTGCAAGCTGGTAAACATAAAACCTGCTATTTGTAGATATTTCTGTCTTAAAAGCACTAGTTCAAGTGAAAGCAGCTTCTGAAATGACATGTTAACTCAAAAATAACAGCATTGTTCAGTCTATACCTGAGGAACAAGGAAATAAAACAACAAATGAAGGAGTAACATGGGTTACATTCAACATAGCCATGTCAAACCTCTAATACTTAATAAAGTGCTATTTTATGACAGTAATGACTTGACTTGGTTGTTGACAGGTGTTGCCAATTGTTTATAAAGTAATATATTATAAGTTACAGGCGGAAGGGCCCCACAAGGATAAGACTAGAAACGGAGTGTGTAAAGTTAACTGGCTGCAACAAAAGAGAAAACTGTGTGTCCAGGATTTCAAGACCCCACAAGGACAAGACCAGGGACACATGAGTGTGTAAATGCATAGAGGTGAATGTAGACAGAACTAGAAATATGACTGAGGTCAAGTCTGTTACTTCAAATAGGACACAAATCCAGGCAGTAACCATTAGTGAAACACAAGCAGCACTAGCCCTTCTTATTCTGGTTAATGTACAAGTTAAAATAACTGAGAATGATGGCTTCTGCATTGCTACTTTACCTGTTTGTTGTCACAGGCGCTGATGTAATCAGTCTGAGATTGTAGATCCAAGGTTACCATCTCAGGTGCGGATGTTGGAATGGGAGGCTGCTTGTTTATCACCTGTGAATTCAGATCAAAACAATCGTTTGCAAGCTGGTAAAGATAAAACCTGCTATTTGTAGATATTTCTGTCTTAAAAGCACTAGTTCAAGTGAAAGCAGCTTCTGAAATGACATGTGAACTCAAAAATAACAGCATTGTTCAGTCTATACTAGAGGAACAAGGAAATAAAACAACAAATGAAAGAGTAACATGGGTTACATTCAACATAGCCATGTCAAATCTCTAATACTTAATAAAGTGCTATTTTATGACAGTAATGACTTCACTTGGTTGTTGACAGGTGTTGCCAATTGTTTATAAAGTAATATATTATAAGTTACAGACGGAAGGGCCCCACAAGGATAAGACTAGAAACGGAGTGTGTAAAGTTAACTGGCTGCAACAAAAGAGAAAACTGTGTGTCCAGGATTTCAAGACCCCACAAGGACAAGACCAGGGACACATGAGTGTGTAAATGCATAGAGGTGAATGTAGACAGAACTAGAAATATGACTGTAAGGTCAAGTCTGTTACATCAAATAGGACACAAATCCAGGCAGTAACCATTAGTGAAACACAAGCAGCACTAGCCCTTCTTATTCTGGTTAATGTACAAGTTAAAATAACTGGGAATGATGGCTTCTGCATTGCTACTTTACCTGTTTGTTGTCACAGGCGCTGATGTAATCAGTCTGAGATTGTAGATCCAAGGGTACCAATTTCAGGTGCAGCTGGTGGAATGGGAGGCTGCTTGTTTATCACCTGTGAATTCAGATCAAAACAATCGTTTGCAAGCTGGTAAAGATAAAACCTGCTATTTGTAGATATTTCTGTCTTAAAAGCACTAGTTCAAGTGAAAGCAGCTTCTGAAATGACATGTAAACTCAAAAATAACAGCATTGTTCAGTCTATGCTAGAGGAACAAGGAAATAAAACAACAAATGAAAGAGTAACATGGGTTACATTCAACATAGCCATGTCAAACCTCTAATACTTAATAAAGTGCTATTTTATGACAGTAATGACTTGACTTGGTTGTTGACAGGTGTTGCCAATTGTTTATAAAGTAATATATTATAAGTTACAGACGGAAGGGCCCCACAAGGATAAGACTAGAAACGGAGTGTGTAAAGGTTAACTGGCTGCAACAAAAGAGAAAACTGTGTGACCAGGACTTCAAGACCCCACAAGGACAAGACCAGGGACACATGAGTGTGTAAATGCATAGAAGTGAATGTAGACAGAACTAGAAATATGACTAAGGTCAAGTCTGTTACTTCAAATAGGACACAAATCCAGGCAGTAACCATTAGTGAAACACAAGCAGCACTAGCCCTTCTTATTCTGGTTAATGTACAAGTTAAAATAACTGGGAATGATGGCTTCAGCATTGCTACTTTACCTGTATGCTGTCACAGGCGCTGATGTAATCAGTCTGAGATTGTAGATCCAAGGGTACCATCTCTGGTGCGGATGTTGGAATGGGAGGCTGCTTGTTTATCACCTGTGAATTCAGATCAAAACAATCGTTTGCAAGCTGGTAAACATAAAACCTGCTATTTGTAGATATTTCTGTCTTAAAAGCACTAGTTCAAGTGAAAGCCGCTTCTGAAATGACATGTAAACTCAAAAATAACAGCATTGTTCAGTCTATACTAGTGGAACAAGGAAATAAAACAACAAATGAAGGAGTAACATGGGTTACATTCAACATAGCCATGTCAAACCTCTAATACTTAATAAAGTGCTATTTTATGACAGTAATGACTTCACTTGGTTGTTGACAGGTGTTGCCAATTGTTTATAAAGTAATATATTATAAGTTACAGACGGAAGGGCCCCACAAGGATAAGACTAGAAACGGAGTGTGTAAAGTTAACTGGCTGCAACAAAAGAGAAAACTGTGTGTCCAGGATTTCAAGACCCCACAAGGACAAGACCAGGGACACATGAGTGTGTAAATGCATAGAGGTGAATGTAGACAGAACTAGAAATATGACTGTAAGGTAAAGAACTTAATTATTTTACATTGAATAATTAGCAGTTGAAATGAAGTTTGTTCCCAAAGATATGTTTTTGCTATGCATCCTAAATATCAACTTTATAACAGTGTATTGTGCACCCAAATAATGCCCTGTACCTTTATTGGCGTCAATATGTCATTCAATAAATGCTGGTTTGTCCCTCGCAGACAGAATGTATGATTTTGCATCATCTGCAGGCCCTAATCCTGGTTCTCCTTGTTGACATTAGGCCTCTGTGAAAATATTGTTAAATTGTTTCAAATGTATCCAACAACACAAACAACATCCTTCCAAACTAATAACTGATTTAAAGACATATTCATAATCATAGTTCATAATCATCTGGAATAGTCATGTTGATGTATACTTGGAAGTTGCACAAATTTTAAGGTACTGTGATAGAGCCAGCCTGTCCTTACCACAATTTTTTCCAATCTCCTACATTCATTACTATTAGTTTAGTGTATTCTAATTCATTTGAACATTTTTTATATCAACATGACCTTGTATTACAACGCGTACACTACAACATCCAATTTAAGTCCTAATTATTTCAGTAGGTTGCTCCACATGGTCAGCACCTCACCAAACATTTGTTTGCTCCACATGGCACACCCTGAACATTTGATGCTGCTAGGCCAGTTATGTATTACATTTTTTTCAGTTTGTCCCAATTTTTATTATGTTACAGGTATACCAAAGTATACCTGGCCCTCATCAAAAGAACTTTACAGGCACTGTCCTTTATAATGGTTAAATATCTGTTTTGTCAAGGTGCAGACATAGGGAGACACAAATGTAAACACATTCCAGCTTCAATAGATCAATATTCAGAACTGGATTCACTCAACCCATAACCAGATATAGTACATTCCCTGATAAACATTTCTACTTATCCCCCAAAAGAGAAGGCAATACATGTTCTTGTTGATTGCTCATATCCATTTTGTCAAGCAAAGATCAATATACTTTTATAGGAATTTCCACCTCAATGCTTCTCACAAGCAAAATGCCACATCATCTACAAATTCTATTGTTGTCACCAGAGCATCTGTATTCACCCAAAACCACAATTTAAAGCAAAATGAATATTTTATTTTTTCCCAAAACTGCACTGTAACTCAAAGTACAGTTAGAGAAAAGTCAGCTATATATATAATCAAATGATGTCATTCAAAAAGCATTCGTAAGTTGAGAAGTGCTCCTTTGGGGTAAAAACATGCATGTAGAAGGGTTGCTGAATCAACCATTCTGAAATCACCACAAACTCAAATTTACATTTCTGCAGTTTGTATGATGGGCTGTATCACACACAAATGGACAGTATCCAAACACCCTGAATGCATCACTAACATTGCATACGGCCTCAAGTCAGTAAATTAAATTACTACAATCACTTTCTGCATATCTCCAAGAAACTACAGATGTATCCAGTAGGATCAGCTGAACATCAGCCTCAGACTCTGGATGAGTGTGAACTACGTTGACACGCCTTCCAAAACGAGCGTTACATGCATGCTAGCATATACGTGCACGACACGTGCACGCAGGTTAAATATATAAAAATAGCATTAATATTTGTATTATTCTGGCTATCAGTCAAAAATAATGTGTAATTACACACATATACGACCAAATACCACACACAAAAACTTTTAAAACGTGATTTACGCACACGGGTACATACACTCATCGCGCACAAAAACTAGCATCAGTACTGGTTATTATTCTTGCTGTCAAAAACCGTGCAGTGACGCATCGCCTGTCTGACAACTTTCTGTTAAAGCCATGTTAGATTCGTGACGTATTAACACACTTACCTCGGATTTCACCACAGGAATGTGCTTTCAGCCACAACAGAAACAGAACTTCCGTGTCCGCTGCTCTTCATCCAACTTCTCTCCGTGACTCTAATGAGATGCGGACGTCTGAGGAGTTGACTGGCAGCGCCGGCAGTCGCGCGCGTCTGAGCGTCACGTGCCTGTCACGTGACAGCGGACTGGCTCCCTGCAGCCACACTGATCACGTGACAGCGGACTGGCTCCCTGCAGCCACACTGATCACGTGACAGCGGACTGGCTCCCTTCAGCCACACTGATCACGTGACAGCGGACTGGCTCCCTGCAGCCACACTGATCACGTGACAGCGGACTGGCTCCCTGCAGCCACACTGACGCCTTGAATACATGAAGGAGTTCAGGAGGGAAACCAGGTCTGGTAGCCCAACAGCTACATGACCTCTGAATGTATGCTCACAAATTAAACGCGGTCTTGTGGTCTGTGTAATATTGTAAATTCTGTGATTGTATGACAGCAGATAGTAGATAATTTCTGCCCAGGATTAATAAAGTAAATTTATATACTTTATTAATCCCTGTAGGAAAATTATTAGTAGCACAGTATAGACCCACTATTAGTTCTGGTGTTATGCATACAGGCCCGTAACACCCAGAGACACACAAGGGGCCTTCCTGCATTCAGTGACATCTCCCGCTGTCAGCTCACACTCAGAAGTGACCGCCAGTCTCTCACAGCGGAGGGGGGGGAGCGGGGGTGGGGGAGGGGCGGCGGCAGCTCCACACAGCAGGTCAGGACAGCAGAGTCAGGGGAGGCCAGACAGGAGCAACAGGGAGGGACAAGGATATTCCTAAACACGGTAAAAAGTAGTGCTGTCAGGCGATTACAAAAATAATCTCATTAAAACTAGGATTTGTAATTAATCTAATTAATCACATTTTAATCTCATACCTGCTAAAGGCCCCCAAATAAAGAATTTGAATTCTAGGACATTACAAAATTGTAGCGCATGACTAATCAATAGAATACACCAAGAAGAGATCACGTGTACAACATTCCAAGCATGAAAACCCTCTCTCAAAAAAATCATCCCTGCAAGAGAGGGTTAATAAAGCCCTCTCTAACAACCAACAGCTGGACATCCTGAACCCCCACATTCTTCTCCTCAGTTACCTGTCATTTTATTGAAGACGATAAAATGGTGTCCTGCCTTCTGAATTGTTTTGAGTTCAGTGACAGACACACATCTGAGAACTTAGCAGGGGAACTGCTCAGAGTGGCAAAAGAGTGGAATGTTATAAACAAAGTAGGTGGTTGTGTTATTGACAATGCAGCGAACATAACCAAAGCAGTTAAAACCCTGAAATGAACCCAGCACAATTATGAAATGTCTTGCACACACAATTAACCTGATTGTGAGAGATGCTCTGAAGGTGATGAAGCCTGCTGTGGAGAAAGTCAATAGTGGAATATTTCCACAGGAGCACAACAGCCACACACAGGCTCAAAATAACACAACGACAGATGGACATGCCTGAGCTGAAGCTCAGAGAAGATTGTGTGATAAGGTGGAACTCCACCTTTCATATGATAAAACGGATTCTGGAGTCCAAGGATGCAGTCATCTCTAACCTAGCTGTTATCAATGTACCGGTCGATCCTCCGAGCCAAGAGGAATGGGAGGTACTGCAGGAGGCATGCACTGTTCTGGAGCAATTTGAGGAGGTCGCTGTGGAGATCAGTGCAGACAGGTGCAGTATACAAATGTTGTTACATTATTATTAGTATTATTATTATTAGTAGTAGTAATTGTTGTTGCATTACTGGAATAAAAGGCTGAGTAGACATGAAATAATTTTAATACACCTGCACATAAAACAAAGCGTAATATTAACACCCATTGTTTATTCTTTTTCAGCTATGTTACAGCCTCCAAAATGTTAATCCTGCGCAGGGTTCTGCAGAGAGTGACAGCTCAGAACCAGACCAGCGTAACCACAGCATGTGAAAGAGCTAGTAGAGGCTCCCTGTGCATCCATGGACAGAAAGTTCCATAGAATGGAATATAACACTGTTCTGTCAGAAACCAACATTCTTTATCCAAGATTCAAGAAGCTGACCTTCAATGACACTAAAGCAGTTGATGAAGCTATTCAGAGAATAACTGCAGCAGCAGCAAGGTTCAACCAGCCAACTCCACTTCCAGGGGGCCAAGATGGAGCAGAGGATGAGCAAGAGGGGCCACAAGCATCTGCTGTTTGGAGATTCTTTGAAGAAAGAGCAAGTGAAGACACTACAAGAAGGAAGCCTTCAGCAGATGCAATACTGGAAGTGAGACCCTACCTTGAGGAGCCCCTTTGCCAGTTACGTGCAGATCCACTAAACTGGTGGGAAAACAAGGCTTCACTTTGCCCACACCTCACACACGTGATGACATGGAGACTGTGCATTGGTGCAACGTCATTTCCCTCCCAGAGAATTTTCTCCAAAACCGGGCAGATCATGACTGACAGAAGAAGCCGAATCAGTCCCTCAAAGCGGACACACATGGTGTTTCTGAATGCCAATCTTCACTAAACACATTATTTGGATGCTGATCTTTTTCTTTTGTTTTACATATTTTCATTTATATTTTGTTGTGTTGCGAGGTTTTAAGGGATTCTGTGTTGTTTGACTGTCGATTTTTTTTATATAAAATAAGTTTTAAGTTTAAATTCATTTAAAGTGCACTGTAGAGTGAAAAAAATAAAGGCATACTTATATAATAAACATATATAAATAAAAAGTATGAGATTTTTACATTATTAATTCATTTGTACATAATTTTACATTATAATTTTATATTATTGGTATAATATATTGATGAAAGCAACAAAAAAAGAGCTGGAATTCCCATCACTTAAAGGGACAGTAAAGTTAATTTTAAGTGACATATATGTTATTCATCATTATGAAAAATAGAAGAACATTTTTTATATCTGTATCATCATCCGTTTGGTCAAAAAAAGCTTAAAATCTGCACTGCAGCAGCTTCCGCATTCAGTGGTCACGTGGGCGTCATACGTCACTGGGGCCAAACATAGCTTAGCAGCCATAAGAAACAATGCAATCCACGTCGCGATTAACTCCAAAAATATCATGGTTACCTGCATGGTGAACGGTTGTGTCAACAGACTTGACACAACAGACGCGACTTTCGAATAAATTCACTGTGGAATGAATAACAACTAGAGTTGTTATTCATTCCACACAGTCCAATAGTAATAAATGCAGTTAGCTCAATGCTATCATAATATGTACAATCTCATTGATGGGCTAGCGCATTAGCATTTTTAGCGCGATACCTTCCCAGAAGGTATTCTAAAGAACGACAGGTCCTTGTCTTCGCGTCTTTTTGCTGTTCTGTTGACACAACTGTTCACTGCGCAGGTAATCATGATATTTTTGGAGTTAACCGCGACGTGGATTGTATTGTTTCTTATTGCCGCTAAGCTATGTTCGGCCCCAGTGACGCCCACGTGACCACTGAATGCGGAAGCTGCTGCGGTGCAGATTTTAAGCTTTTTTGACCAAACTGATGATGCTACACATTTAAAATTTATTTTTTCTTCTATTTTTCATTATGATAAATAACATATATGTCATTTAAAATTAACTTTACTGTCCTTTAATAACTTTCATTTTCTGGCGCTGGTTGTGAGCTCTTATAAGTTGACACTAGTTTAACAAGTTAAGAAAGTTTTAAATATTGAATGAGCAAAATTATAACTTCTAACCATTAATGTACCTGCAGCGTTTGTCTGTCTCCCCATGTCCCCTCTCGCGTTGCCCGACTGACTTTCTGTAACACCACTTTAGGGAGACAGATAGGCTGCACGCGGTTCACAGATAGGCTGTGCGCCTATTTACAATCAGGTCCTTTCGAAACTCCAAAAAAGATTGTCTCAGCAGATTAACCCAGGTGATGTGTCTCATGCTAATGACCCTCAATAGCATACAAAGGCTCGGTGAAACTAGCATTTCAACATTTTTGTTTATTTATCATCTATCCATCCATCTATCCATCCATTGGTCTGTGTCTGTTTCAACAATGTCTGCATTTTATATAAAACCACTGCGGAGGATTTATTATTAGACAAAAGTTGTCCTGGCAACATTAACAATTATCGAGCAAATGAAGACCGGTCTGTGAAAATATTGTCTTAGATGAAACCGGTCAGTGGCGCAAAAAAGGTTGGGGACCGCTGCTCTAAAGCATAAGCAAGAGATCCATGTATTGTGGTTTTGGGGCAGCAGTTGCTCAGTGGTAAAGCAAGCGGTAGAGCGGGTCGTCCAATGTTCTGAGATGGGGGTTCAGATTCCCGCTCGTGCCCAAAAACACCCAAAGTGTGAGCTGATGGTGGGAGGTGTTAGCTCACGTCTGGAGCACTGCTGAGGTGCCTTTGAGCAAGGCGCCATCATCTTAGAAGTTGCGCATTGGATGCGCACCACGACGGAGCTGCCCGCCACTCTACCTCCCTCTCACCTGCATGCCCAAAGGCCCCTTGTGTGTGTCACAGGCCTGTACACACTATTTAGATGCATGTAACTACTAACCTGTGTGTAGAGTGGAGTCTTAATTTCCCTTTGGGGATTAATACACTTAATAAAAACTTTTTTTTTAAATTAAAATGAAAACCTTTTCATGAGAGTTCTAATGAAACATTCAACCAGCTATCCACCCATCTATCTATCATCTGCCCATTTATCTATAATCCATTCATCCATCCATGTATTTGTTTTAAAAATCATGATCATCATGCCCGGCAGTTAACAAAAGAAGGCGAGCCAACCTTAGCTTGTAGCTAGCTAAAAAGCTCTGAAGCACAGGCAATAGATCCATTTGAAGTTGTGGTTAAACATGTGCTGCAGAGGTTTATTGAAATATCCATCCATCAATCCATCCATCTGTCTATCATTGTCATTTAACAATCATCATCATGACCAGCAGTTAGCAATACAAGCTAATGCTAACGCTAGCTAACGTTAGTTAACATTAGCTAACATTAACATTTGCTTCAGAGTTGGATTAAACACAATGGCATAGAAAAACTATCAATGTACAAATGTCATCCATCCATTCATCCATCTTCTGTTTATCTATCATCCATCCATCTATCAATCCATCCATCCATTCATCCATCCATCCATCCAATGATCATCAAGACCAGCAGTTAACAATAGAGTGCTAACACTAGCTTGTAGCTAGCTAACATAAAGCATAAACAAGAGATCCATGTATTGTGGTTAAAACATTTGCATGAGCGTTCTATTGAAATGTCCATCCATCTTTCCACCCATCCATCTCTACATTTCTACTGAAATATCCATCCATCTGTTTATTTTTATGTCATTTAACTATCATCATTATGACCAGCAGTTAGCAATAAAAGCTAATACTAATGTTAGCTATTTCTAGCTAACGCTAACGCTAGCTAACGCTAACGCTAGCTAACGCTATTTAACGCTAACGCTAGCGCTAGCTAACGCTCGTTAGCTAGCGTTAGCATTAATGTTGGCGTTAGCTACGTTAGCATTAGCTAACATTATCTAACATTAACATTTGCTGTAGAGTTGGATTAAACACAATGGCATTGAAAAAATATGTCCATATATGCAGCTCAGCAGCACTTCCTGCTTTTCCTGCTCTGGCAGGAAGTTGGGATACACACTTCCTGGAGTGTGTGTGAGATGCAGTACCATTTCCTACCACCAGGGTGAAAATGCACACACACCTGTACCCAACTTTTGCTACCTTATGGGACATGTCAAAAAAAAGGCAGGGGGCATATCAGGAGTGTCCCCTGAGCCTTTTGCAATGAAAAACCTTGTGGGGCCCACCATTTTGGGGTGCCTAAGGTCTTTGGGCCCCACAACGTTGGTCTAATCCAGGTCTGAAATCACCCTAAGGTAATATAAGTTAGTTCACACACACACACACACACACACACACACACACACACACACACACACACACACACACACACACACACACACACACACACACACACACACACACACACACACACACACACACACAGTATAAAAGACCTGTAAACCTGCAATTAATGTAGAGTAGGTGGAGTGGAGCCCGGAGCAGCCTGTGGTTCTGTGAGGATGTTCTAAACAGGGTTCTTAAGAGGCTTTGGTCCAGAATGGAGGTTCTGGGTTATAAGGAGGGTTTGGTCCAGACTCGAGGTTCTGGGTTCTAAAGAGGGTTTGGTCCAGACTCGAGGTTCTGGGTTCTAAAGAGGGTTTGGTCCAGACTCGAGGTTCTGGGTTCTAAAGAGGGTTTGGTCCAGACTGGATCCTGTTCTGTTCACACTGGGTGACTTATGAACCAGTTTTAGGAGCTAACTCTGACCCTGTGTTCTTATTGTCTGCTTTCATAGTAATTTACGTCTAAAGTTTTAATCTAGTTATATATTTATGGAACAAACAGCTCAAATACTTTGTAAGTTCTCTGATACCCCGACAGGGGTATCTGTTAGAAATAAAGTCATTGTCAGAAAAACCAGTCACATAGCAACTACACCAGTCATGTTGGTAACTAAACCAGTCACTTTAGGAGCTGAACCAGTCACGTTAGCAACTATACCAGTCATGTTAGCAGAAAAAACAGTAACATTAGCAGCTAAACCAGTCACGTTAGCAGCTGAACCAGTCACGTTAGCAGATAAACCAGTCACGTTAGCAACTACACCGGTCATGTTAGCAACTACACCAGTCACGTTAGCAGGAAAACCAGTCACATTAGCAACTACACCAGTCACATTAGCAACTACACCAGTCACGTTAGCAGATAAACCAGTCACATTTGGGGCGGCAACTAAACCAGTCACATTAGCAACTACACCAGTCACGTTAGCAACTACACCAGTCATGTTAGCAACTAAACCAGTCACATTAGCAAATACACCAGTCACGTTAGCAACTACACCAGTCGCGTTGGCAGAAAAACCAATCACTTTAGCAACTACACAAGTCACGTTAGCAACTACACCAGTCACGTTAGTAACTACACCAGTCATGTTAGCAACTAAACCAGTTACATTAGCAACTACACCAGTCACGTTAGTAGAAATACCAGTCAGGTTAGCAACTACGCCAGTCGCGTTGGCAGAAAAACCAATCACATTAGCAACTACACCAGTCACGTTAGCAACTACACCAGTCATGTTAGCAACTACACCAGTCACGTTAGCAGAAAAACCAGTCACGTTAGCAACTACACCAGTCACGTTAGCAACTACACCAGTCACGCTAGCAAGTACACCAGTCGCGTTAGCAGAAAAACCAGTCACGTTAGCAACTACACCAGTCATGTTAGCAACTACACCAGTCACGCTAGCAACTACACCAGTCACGCTAGCAACTACACCAGTCATGTTAGCAACTACACCAGTCACGTTAGCAGAAAAACCAGTCACGTTAGCAACTACACCAGTCACTTTAGCAACTACACCAGTCACGCTAGCAACTACACCAGTCACGTTAGCAACTACACCAGTCATGTTAGCAACTACACCAGTCACGTTAGCAACTACACCAGTCATGTTAGCAACTAAACCAGTCACATTAGCAACTACACCAGTCGCGTTGGCAGAAAAACCAGTCACGTTAGCAACTACACTAGTCACGTTAGCAACTACACCAGTCATGTTAGCAACTAAACCAGTCGCGTTGGCAGAAAAACCAGTCACGTTAGCAGAAAAACCAGTCACGTTAGCAACTACACCAGTCACGTTAGCAACTACACCAGTCACGCTAGCAAGTACACCAGTCGCGTTGGCAACTACACCAGTCACGCTAGCAACTACACCAGTCGCGTTGGCAGAAAAACCTATCACGTTAGCAACTACACCAGTCATGTTAGCAACTACACCAGTCACGCTAGCAACTACACCAGTCACGCTAGCAAGTACACCAGTCGCGTTGGCAACTACACCAGTCACGCTAGCAACTACACCAGTCGCGTTGGCAGAAAAACCTATCACGTTAGCAACTACACCAGTCATGTTAGCAACTACACCAGTCACGTTAGCAGAAAAACCAGTCACGTTAGCAACTACACCAGTCACTTTAGCAACTACACCAGTCACGCTAGCAACTACACCAGTCACGTTAGCAACTACACCAGTCATGTTAGCAACTACACCAGTCATGTTAGCAACTACACCAGTCACGTTAGCAACTAAACCAGTCACATTAGCAACTACACCAGTCGCGTTGGCAGAAAAACCAGTCACGTTAGCAACTACACTAGTCACGTTAGCAACTACACCAGTCATGTTAGCAACTAAACCAGTCACGTTGGCAGAAAAACCAGTCACGTTAGCAGAAAAACCAGTCACGTTAGCAACTACACCAGTCACGTTAGCAACTACACCAGTCACGCTAGCAAGTACACCAGTCGCGTTGGCAGAAAAACCTATCACGTTAGCAACTACACCAGTCATGTTAGCAACTACACCAGTCGCGTTAGCAGAAAAACCAATCACTTTAGCAACTACACCAGTCACGTTAGCAACTACACCAGTCACGTTAGCAACTACACCAGTCACGTTAGCAACTACACCAGTCACGTTAGCAACTACACCAGTCACGTTAGCAACTACACCAGTCATGTTAGCAACTACACCAGTCATGTTAGCAACTAAACCAGTCACTTTAGCAACTACACCAGTCGCGTTGGCAGAAAAACCAGTCACGTTAGCAACTACACCAGTCACGTTAGCAACTACACCAGTCACGTTAGCAACTACACCAGTCACGTTAGCAACTACACCAGTCACGTTAGCAACTACACCAGTCACGTTAGCAACTACACCAGTCACGTTAGCAACTAAACCAGTCACGTTAGCAGTTAAACCTCATGTGTTCTCTATTGGAGACTGATATATGTCGTCTGTCCTGTTCCCATCATGCATTGAGGTCATTTGTCAGGAGGGGGTGGGATCAAGGCCCATCAACACTGGGATGGGGGTGAATTACCTGCTGTTCCAGCCCCCCCTGCACCAGGAACACCTGTGAGGGGTGTTTCCTAGGGGAGCCGGAAGGCAGCAGCGCCCCCCACTGGGAGGAAAGGGTTATTGTAGCAATCGGGTCACATGTTGAACATGAGTCACGGGGCGGTGACTGACAGCTGTCACACAGGTCTCCTCCCACTGGAGAGTGGGCGTCATGTCCAGAAGGAACCGCGAGAGGGCGACTCGTTCCACACACACCCCGCCTTCACCTGCTGGCTTCAGTCCAGATGACACGGGAAGCTCTTCAGTCACGTGTCCATTCGTTAGGACAGGGAGGTCAAGCATGGAAAAAAAACAACAAAACACACGTGATACAAAAATTTATAGCTGCTTTGGATTAAATTTATATTTATATCTAGATAGATAGATAGATAGATAGATAGATAGATAGATAGATAGATAGATAGATAGATAGATAGATAGATAGATAGATAGATAGATAGATGATCCCAAGGGAAATTCAGGTGACATCTGCTCGCAAGAGATACAATAAATACACACAACAATGACAGAAAGTAATGGCACAGCCAAAGACCCTGTATAAGTTACATTATATACATGCTGTTACATAATTATAACAACAGGAAACAGAAGAGCCTACAATAAAAGGAAGGAAGCATAGGGAAATGGGAGAAGAAGAGAAGAAAGAGCATTGGATGTAGATGAAGTGTGATCAGTAACACTTGGATGAACCGAGCTGTAAACTGATTAAGGACCCCCACAAAGTGTCCCACAGTGCATCCACAGTGCGTCCCAGGCCCCCCACGTCTATCCCTTCTCACCCGACCTTGATGACCCTGCGGCTTCAGACCCCCTCCTCCTGAGAGAGTGGTTGTGCCCCCTGATGGCACGAGGCACAAAGGAGGTCCTGAGTCTCTCAGTGGAGGAGCTTGGTGACAGCAGTCTGCCACTGAAGGAGCTCCTCTGCTGGGTGATGGTGGTGTGCAGGGGGTGGGTGGTGTTACCCAGGACCGACCTAAACCTGGACATAGTCCTCCTCTCTAGGACAGTCTGTATCGAGTCCAGATCCTGACCGATCACAGAGCTAGCCCTCCGGATGAGCCTGTCGAGTCTCTCTGTGTCCCGTTTCCTGGCACCACCAACCCAATACACAATGGCGTGAAACAGCACACTGGACACAATGGACTGGTAGAACAGTCTGAGCAGATTAGAGCTGACGTTGAAGGAGGCCAGCCTCCTCAAGAAGTACAACCTGCTCTGACCCTTCTTGTACACACAGTCCAGGTTGTGCGACCAGTCCAGTCTACTGTCCAGCTGCAGCCCCAGGTACTTATAAGTCCCCACAACGTCCACCTCCTTACCCCCGATGACTACTGGCTGTGGGGAGGGTGGTGCCCGCCGGAAATCCAGCACCATTTCCTTGGTTTTGGAGATGTTCAGCTGAAGCTCGTTCCGCTGACACCACCCCACAAAGTCCGTCACCACTCTCCTGTACTCCCTCTCATCACCCCCCCGATACATGCCACAATTGCAGTGTCATCAGAGAACTTCTGCATGTGGCACGTACCCGAGTTGTGTTGGAAGTCCGTTGTGTAGAGGGTGAAGAGAAGGGGGGAGAGTACCGTTCCCTGCGGGGCCCCGGTGCTGCTGGTCACCACTGATGACAGACAGTTCCCCATACGGACATACTGGGGTCTGTCTGTTAGACAGTCCGTGATCCAGCTCACGAGGTAGGGATCCACAGCCATGGATGACAGTTTCTCCCGCAGGAGCCGGGGCTGGATGGTGTTGAAGGCGCTCGAGAAGTCGAAAAAGAGCACCCTCACTGCACAACTCCCGACATCCAAGTAGGAGAGGGCCCGGTGGAGGAGGTACAGGACTGCATCATCAGCCCCAACTTGTGGCCGGTAGGCGAACTGGAGAGGGTCCATCGCGCCCTGCACCAGGGGGCGATGGACGCATGAGCTCCAGGACCAGTCGCTCTAGGGTCTTCATCACGTGCGACGTGAGAGCGACTGGTCGATAGTCGTTGAGCTCAGTGGGGCATCTCCGCTTGGGTACAGGGACGATGCAGGATGTCTTCCACAAGGACGGGACCCTCCCCAGCCGGAGACTGAGGTCGAAGACCTGGTGTAGGGGTCCGCCCAGTTCGGCAGCACAGGCCTTGAGGAGTCTAGAGGGGACCTGGTCTGGTCCGGCAACCTTCCTTGGGCGAAGCCTCCGCAACGCAGACGTCACCTGTTCCACGGTGATGGCCGTGAGTGGGGGCGTGGCACGTTGATCCCTCCGGCCGGGGGGTTCGGCAGTTGGGGTGGGGGAAGGATCTGGGTTTGGGCTGAGGTAAGTGGGCGAGGTGGACGGAGAGGGAGAGGGGGAGGCAGATGAGCCGGACGGAGAGGGGGAGAAGGAGGTAGGTGGAGTCGGATCAGTTGGGCCGGGGGAACTCAGGGGACAGGCGCATGGAGTGATGGGGGAGCTGAACCGATTAAAAAAGCTGTTAAGTTCGTCAGCTCTCTCCACGTTCCCCTCCGCTGTACCGCGGCCCTCTCCATAGCCGGTGATGGCCCTCATGCCACTCCAGACCTCCCGCACTTGGTTGCGCCCAAGCTGGTTCTCCAGCTTCCTCCTGTAGCTGTCCTTGGCCTCCCTCAGGCAGAGTCTCACTGCCTGCTGAGCCTCTCTCATCGCATCCTCGTTCCCACTCCTGAACGCCCGCTTCTTCCTGTTCAGGACAGCCTTCACCTCCTTTGTTACCCAGGGTTTGTTGTTGGGGTAACACCTGATTGTCCTGACAGGGACCACAGTGTCCACACAGAAGTTCATATAATCTGTTAAACACTGGGCTGCCCCCCTCAATGTCCTCCCCATGTGAGCCCACGATGACATCCCAGTTGGTGGTCTGGAAGCAGTCCCTCAGCGTCTCCTCTGCTTCCGGGGACCACCTCCTGACCTGTCGTGTTGTTGCTGGCAGCCGTTTCACCAGCGGGATGTAGGTGGGCTGAAGGCACACTAGGTTGTGGTCCGATCTGCCTAGTGGGGGGAGGGGGGTGGCGGTGTATGCCTCCTTGGCATTAGTGTAAAACAGATCAATGATTCTGTTCTTCCGTGTGGGACAGTCTACACACTGGGACATGGTGGGGAGACATGAGTCCAAGGTGACGTGGTTAAAGTCCCCCGTGATAATGACGAGCGCCTCCGGGTGCCGGGTCCGAAGAGCAGAGGTGGTCCCACAGATGGTCTCACGTGCAGTCTCTGGGTCTGCACGTGGGGGGATGTAGACGGCGAGGACAATGACGTGTGAAAATTCACGCGCCAAGTAGTAGGGCCTGATGCTAACAGCTGTTAGCTCCAGATCCCTGTTGCACAGCGTGGTTTTCACCGTCACATGTCCTGGGTGACACCATCTGTTGTTGGTATAAATGATCAGACCGCTTCCCTTCTTCTTGCCAGCGGTGTTCGTGTCCGGGTCCGCTCGTACGGAGGAGAAGTCGGTCAGTCCGACGTTAGCATCGGGAACGAAGACCGTCAGCCACGTCTCAGAGAACACCAACAAGCTGGTCTCCCTGTAGCGCTGCTCAGTCCTGCACAGCGCCGTCAGTTCGTCCACCTTGTTGGGCAGCGAGTTCACGTTCCCCATGATGACGGAGGGAACCGAGGGTCGGACCCGCCGGCGGCTGTTAGCTCTAGCCGCTAGCCTATCCCGCTTTTGTTTACCTCCCCGGCTCCCTCTGTACTGCCGCTGGATCTCAGTGGGGATGAGATCGCGTATACCGGGCTCTCCTCTAACTTTCATGGACTGCATTTGTTCTCTGGAGTACATGAAAACACTGCTGTCCATCGTGGTTAAGTGGATAAGGAAAAGACTTAGGTAAGACAAAGAAAAACAATAGAAAAAGAAGACATACAATGGAGCAGACAAAAACCTGCGGCTAGCTCGCGCATGCGCAGTTCAGACGTCTATATTTATATTATATTTATATTTATATTTTATATTTATATCTGTCTGGTCTTTCTGCGCATGCGCGAGCAGGCTGCAGTTTCCTTTGCTCAGAGCGAGTTTGTTTGCATAATTTTGCGTTTTTTTTCTATGTTTCTGCGTGTATTTTTTTAACGTAAAATTAGATAATGTATAGTAATATGCTGGTGTACTCCAGGGAGGAGTTGATGTCCATGAGGGTCAAAGGAGACCCCGCAACACGCGATCTCATCCCCGCTGAGCTCCGACGGACATATCGCGGATGCCGAGCGGGTCGCGTTGAAAGGACTAGACTAACGGCTAGAGCCGCTAACCGGAGGAGAGTCAAGCCCTCCGTCCCCTCCGTCATCATGGGGAACGTGAACTCTCTACCCAACAAGTTGGAAGAACTGGCGGCGCTGTGCAGGACTGATCATCGCTACCGGGAGACCAGCTTGTTGGTGTTCTCAGAGACGTGGCTAACTGGCGACGTGCCAGACGCTAACGTCGGACTAACCGGCTTCTCCGTACGAGCAGACCGGGACACGAACACCACCGGTAAGAAGAAAGGAGGTGGATTAATCATCTACACCAACGATAGATGGTGCCATCCGGGACATGTGAGGGTGAAATCAACACTGTGTAACCGCTACCTGGAGCTAACAGCTGTTAGCATCAGACCCTACTACCTGGCGCGTGAATTCTCACACGTCATTGTCCTCGCCGTCTACGTCCCTCCACGGGCGGACCCTGAGACGACACGAGAGACCATCTGTGGGACCACCTCTGCTCTTCGGACCCGGCACCCGGAGGCGCTCGTCATCATCACCGGTGACTTTAATCACGTCACCTTGGAATCATCTCTCCCCACAATGGTCCAGTGTGTAGACTGTCCCACACGGAAGAACAGAACCATCGATCTGTTCTACACTAATGCTAAGGAGGCATACACCGCCACCCCCCTCCCTCCACTAGGTAAATCAGACCATAACCTAGTGTACCTACAGCCCACCTACATCCCGCTGGTGAAACGGCTGCCAGCAACAACACGACAGGTCAGGAGGTGGTCCCCGGAAGCAGAGGAGATGCTGAGGAACTGCTTCCAGACCACCGACTGGGATGTTATTGTGGGCTCACATGGGGAGGACATTGAGGGGGCAGCTCAGTGTTTTACAGACTACATGAACTTCTGTGTGGACACTGTGGCCCCTGTCAGGACAATCAGGTGTTACCCCAACAACAAACCATGGGTAACCAAGGAAGTCAAGGCTCTCTTGAACAGGAAGAAGCGGGCATTCAGGAGCAAGAACGAGGAGGAGATGAGGAAGGCCCAGCAGGAAGTGAGGCTCTGCCTGAGGGAGGCCAAGGAGGCGTACGGGAGGAAGCTGGAGAAGCAGCTGGGGCGCAACCAGGTGAGGGAGGTCTGGAATGGGATGAGAACCATCACCGGACACGGGAAAGGGTGCAGCACTGTGGAGGGGAACAGTGAACGAGCGAATGAACTAAACAGCTTTTTCAATCGGTTCAGCTCCCCCACCACTCCCGGCTCCTCGTCCCGGGCCTCTTCCGGTCCTGCAAACCGCTCCACTTATGCTCCCTCCTCCTGTGCTTCCTCTCCTTCCACCCCTGCCCCTTCTCCCGAGCCCACTCCAAGAACTGCGAAGCTCAACAGCCCCACCTCAACCACTGGACTTCCAACCTCGCCACAACCTCCTGCTCCCACCACGACGGAGACCGTCATCACTGCAGACCTGGTGACGACACCACTGAGGAGGCTCCGTCCTTACAAGGCGGCTGGACCAGATAAGGTCTCCCCAAGACTCCTCCGAGCCTGTGCTTCGGAACTAGGGGACCCCCTGCAACAATTGTTCAACCTCAGTCTGCGGCTGGGGAGGGTCCCGTCACTGTGGAAGACCTCCTGCATTGTCCCTGTACCCAAGAAAGGACGCCCTACTGAGCTCAACGACCACCGACCGGTCGCTCTTACCTCCCACGTAATGAAGACCCTAGAGCGACTGGTCCTGGAGCTCATGCGTCCACAGGTGCAGGGTGCTATGGACCCTCTCCAGTTCACCTATCAGGCCAAGGTTGGGGTTGACGACGCTGTCTTGTACCTCCTTCACCGCATACTCTCCTACCTGGACGCCGGGGGCTGTGCCGTCAGAGTGCTCTTGTTCGACTTTTCGAGTGCCTTCAACACCATCCAGCCCCGGCTCCTGCAGGATAAACTGACCTCCATGGCTGTGGACCCCTACCTCGTGAGCTGGATCAGGGACTACCTAACGGACAGACCCCAGTACGACCGTATGGGGGACTGTTTGTCTTCTATGGTGACCAGCAGCACGGGGGCGCCACAGGGGACCGTTCTCTCCCCCATTCTCTTCACCCTCTACACATCAGACTTCAAGCACAACTCGGATACATGCCACATACAGAAGTACTCCGATGACACCGCGATAGTGGCATGTATCCGGGAGGGTGATGAGGGGGGGTACAGGGCATTGGTGGCTGTATGAGGAGGGGTACAGGGCATTGGTGGCTGACTTTGTGGAGTGGTGCCAACAGAACCAGCTCCAGCTCAACGTCTCCAAGACAAAGGAGATGGTTCTGGATTTCCGGCGGGCACCTCCCTCTCCACAGCCAGTGATCATGGAGGGCAGTGAGGTGGGGGTGGTAGGAAACTATCAGTACCTGGGACTGCAGCTAGACAGCAGACTGGACTGGTCACTCAACTGGGACTGTGTGTACAAGAAGGGGCAGAGCAGGATGTACTTCCTGAGGAGGCTGGCCTCCTTCAACATCTGTCCTAAGCTCCTTTTCATGTTCTATCAGTCCGTAGTCTCCAGTGTGCTGTCATACGCCATTGTGTGTTGGGGTGGGGGGGCCAGGAAAAGAGATATGGACCGTCTGAACAGACTCATCCGCAGAGCGGGCTCAGTGGTTGGGCTGAGCCTGGACTCTGTGGAGACGCTTCTGGAGAGCAGGACCATGTCTAAAGTTAAGGCTATCATGAACAACACCAGCCCCCCCCTACACACCACCTTCTCCCAGCAGAGGAGCACCTTCAGCGACAGACTGCTGTCACACAGCGCCTCCACAGAGAGGCTGAGGTCCTCCTTTGTGCCCCGTGCCATCAGGGGGTACAATGACTCTCTCAGGAGGAGCGGGGGGGAGGTGGCGAGGTCAGCACGGGGTTAAATGGATTTAATTTAATTTAATTTAAATTTAATTTTATACTGTTTATAGTTTAGTTATACAGTGATACCTCTGTACTCGACCATAATCCGTTCTGAGGTGGTGGTCTAGCACCGATTTGTTCGACCACCGAAACCAATTTTCCCATAAGAAATAATGGAAAGTATTTTAATCCGTTCTTACCATTTAGAAAAATACCTAAAATATTATAAAAACGTGTATCTAAACAACAATGAATACGTAAATGTGCACAAGCAGTACATGATAAAGATAAAGCATTATAAACCATTTTGTATAATTTACTTCCGTTTCGGAGAGTGGTTGATGGCACTAGCGTCATCATGGAAGGGGAACCCCTTCCATGATGACGCTAGGTAACGCGCCTCCAGGGGTTTTCTCCCTTCTCTCTCTCTTCCGTGGAGGTGAATCTGGCTGGGCAGTAGCCTTCCTCTATTCTTTAAGAAGGAACCTGTCCATTGTCAGTTGCTTCTGCTTCAAGATAGTGGAAATGGTTGACTTTGCCATTTTGTACTGCGACGCAAGGTGGGACACTCGTACACCACTTTCATATTTTGCTATAATTTCCGTACGTAATTTGCGTACGTAATTTGCGTACGCGTTACTCCGCTGGCGGTCTGAGTCGAACTGACGCTTACCCGCTGGCCGAGGAGCGCAGCCGAGGAGCGCGTTCGGGTCGACTCGGCTAGTCGAGTACCGAAAATCTGTTCGGGGTCCGATACATTTTCTACTCGAATTTTTTGGTCGAGCACCGATTTGGTCGAGTATAGAGGCGGTCGAGTACAGAGGTATCACTGTAGTTTAGTATATAAGTCCTGTTAGTGCTACATGTGTCTGTTAGTGTAGTGTATGTCTTGTGGTATGTCCTGTGATGTCAGTGTTTCTTTTTCTCCTGGTGTTTATCCAGTATTATTTGTTATGTAATGCCTGAGCAGTGGATATATGCAATTTCCTCCAGGATTAATAAAGTATCTATCTATCATCTATCTATCTATCTATCTATCTATCTATCTATCTATCTATCTATCTATCTATCTATCTATCTATCTATCTATCTATCTATCTATCTATCTATCTATCTATCTATCTATCTATCTATCTATCTATATCTACACACACGTACATATTTAATATAACGTATGAATGTATAGCAGCAGATGATAAATCTTCTTCTTTTCCCTTCGGCTTTTCCCTTCAGGGGTCGCCACAGCGAATCAATTTCCTCCATCTAGCCCTGTCCTTTGAATCCTCTTCTCTCACACCAACTACCTTCATGTCCTCTTTCACTACATCCATAAACCTCCTCTTTGGTCTTCCTCTAGGCCTCCTGCCTGGCAGTTCAGAACTCAGCATCCTTCTACCAATATATTCACTATCTCTCCTCTGGACATGTCCAAACCATCTCAGTCTGGCCTCTCTGACTTTATCTCCAGAACCTCTAACATGTGCTGTCCCTCTGATGGACTCATTCCTGATCCTATCCATCCTGGTCACTCCCAGAGAGAACCTCAGCATCTTCATCTCTGCTACCTCCAGCTCTGTCTCCTGTCTTTTCCTCAGGGACACTGTCTCTAGACCAAACAACATCGCTGGTCTCACCACAGTTTTGTACACCTTTCCTTTCATTTTAGCTGAAACTCTTCTATCACACATCACACCTGACACTTTCCTCCACCCGTTCCATCCTGCCTGGACACGCTTCTTCACCTCTTTTCCACACTCTCCATTGCTCTGGACTGTTGAGCCTAAGTACTTCAAATCCTCCACCTTCTTGATCTCTTCTCCCTGTAACCTCACTCTTCCACTCGGGTCCCTCTCATTCACACACATGTACTCTGTCTTACTGCGGCTAACCTTCATTCCTCTCCTTTCCAGGACAAACCTCCACCTCTCTAGCTTCTCCTCCACCTGTTCCCTGCTCTCACTGCAGATCACAATGTCATCTGCAAACATCATATCCATGGAGATTCCTGTCTAACCTCGTCTGTCAGCCTGTCCATCACCATAGCAACAAGAAGGGGCTCAGAGCTGATCCCTGATGCAGTCCCACCTCCACCTTGAACTCCTCTGTCACACCTACACACACCTCACCACTGTCTTACAGTCCTCATACATGTCCTGCACCGCTCTAACATACTTCTCTGCCACTCCAGACTTCCTCATACAATACCACAGTTCCTCTCTGGACACCCTGTCATCAGCTTTCTCCAGATCTACAAAAACACAAAGCAGCTCCCTCTGGCCTTCTCTGTACTTCTCTATCAACATCCTCAACGCAAATACTACATCTGTAGTACTCTGTTTTGGGATGAAACCAGCAGATGATAAATAATTGCCCTTAATAAAGTATCCATCCATCCACCCACCCATCCATCCATCCATCCATCCATCCATCCACCCATCCATCCATCCATTCATCCATCCCTCCATCTCTGATCATTTTTCTTCTCTAATCTCGTTCTAATAAACTCACTGTATTTAACTTAACATATCTGACTTTTATCCGTTATGCTTTATGGATTATACTTCAAACATGATATTTTATCCATTATACTTTATACATTATACTTTATCCATTATCCTTTATCCATTATACTTTATACATTATACTTAATACATTATATTTTATACATTGTACTTTATACATTATACTTAATACATTATACTTTATACATTATACTGAATACATTATACTTTATACATTATATTTTATCCATTATACTTTATCCATTATACTTTATACATTATACTTTATACATTATATTTTATCCATTATACTTTATCCATTATACTTTATCCATTATACTTTATACATTATACTTTATACATTATACTTAATACATTATACTTTATACATTATACTTGATACATTATACATTATACTTTATACATTATACTTTATTCATTATACTTTATCCATTATCCTTTATCCATTATATTTTATACATTATACATTATACATTATCCATTATACTTTATACATTATCCTTTATACATTATATTTTATCCATTATACTTTATCCATTATATTTTATCCATTATACTTAATACATTATACTTAATACATTATACTTAATACATTATACTTTATACATTATATTTTATCCATTATACTTTATCCATTATACTTTATCCATTATACATTATACTTTATACATAATATTTTATCCATTATACTTTATACATTATACTTTATACATTATATTTTATCCATTATACTTTATACATTATACTTTATACATTATACTTTATACATTATACTTTATACATTATACTTTATTCATTATACTTTATACATTATATTTTATCCATTATACCTTATACATTATACTTTATACATTATACTTTATACATTATACTTTATACATTATACTTTATTCATTATACTTTATCCATTATCCTTTATCCATTATATTTTATACATTATACATTATCCATTATACTTTATACATTATCCTTTATACATTATATTTTATCCATTATACTTTATCCATTATATTTTATCCATTATACTTAATACATTATACTTAATACATTATACTTAATACATTATACTTTATACATTATATTTTATCCATTATACTTTATCCATTATACTTTATCCATTATACATTATACTTTATACATAATATTTTATCCATTATACTTTATACATTATACTTGATACATTATACTTTATGCATTATATTTTATCCATTATACCTTATACATTATACTTTATACATTATACTTTATACATTATATTTTATCCATTATACTTTATCCATTATCCTTTATCCATTATATTTTATCCATTATCCATTATACATTATACTTTATACATTATACATTACACTTTATACATTATCCTTTATCCATTATTCTTTATCCATTATACTTTATACATTATACTTTATACATTATACTTTATACATTATACTTAATACATTATACTTTATACACAGGTGAGTCCCGCCTCCACCGTTTCACAGGGACTTTTATTTTGTTGACTCCTCTTGTTTCTAACAGACGTTTCCGGTCCCAGCGGCGGTGTTTCCGACGGCCCGTGAAGGCAGCACACGGCCCCGCGGAGCACGAAGGGTTAACGTGTAATCGGATGAACGGATAGCCGCCCGGTTCCGTCTGAGCCGTCCACCGGCTGGAGAACCCCCACCCGGTTCCGTCTGAGCCGTCCACCGGCTGGAGAACCCCCACCCGGTTCCGTCTGAGCCGTCCACCGGCTGGAGAACCCCCACCCGGTTCCGTCTGAGCCGTCCACCGGCTGGAGAACCCCCACCCGGTTCCCGTGGAGCCGCTGATGACGTCACGTCGGAGCTTCTCGTGTGAAGAGCCGACAGGCTGCGACGGATGACGTGGGACGACACGCGCGACATGTCGCAGTTCGTGGGCGCGTGAAGGAACGGAGTGCGCCATCAGTGAGGGGGGGTATCCGTCCGGGGGGGCAAGAAGGAGCTCCGGGAGGAGCTGGTTCCGGTCCTCCAGCTGGGAGAGAACCCGGTGAGAAGTCACCTGTCCGTCGGTCCGTCCGGTAGGAACACCTGCGTCCGGTCTCACCTGAGAGCTGCTCGAGCCGACGGGACCGAAACGGTAACGAAACGGTAACGAAACGGTAACGAAACAGTAACGCCTAGCGAGGGTTTCACTGGAGCTCCAGCTCCAGGGGCTCCTGAACTAGCAACCGGTACTAGTTAACTCTAGTTGACTCTAGGTTACAGTAGTTTAATTTACTCTAGTTAACTAATTTACTCTAGTTAATTCTAATTTACTCTAGTTAACTCTAGGTTACTCTAGTTAACTCTAGTTTAATCTAGGTTACTCTATTTTACTCTAGGTTACCGTAGTTTACTCTACTTTGCTCTAGTTTAGTCAAGTTACTCTAGTTACTCTATCTTACACCTGCAACTATTTCACACAGGTAAACAGAGGACTAGCTAGGTAAAGAATCCTTCATATTGCTGGTCTGGCTCCAGCCATCCCCACTCCGCCTTAGGCCAAGTAAGGTCCAGGTTGGCTACCAGGTTTCTAGCCTGTGTAGCCACAGTGGCGTTCTTATTTTTACGGAAAAAAGGCTAAAACTTACAACTTTGTCGCTTGCTAGCGGCGCTCGCTATTTCCGCTAGCAAGCGGCTTTCGCTATTTCCACATGCCGACGGAAACAGCCAAAGTGACCCAACGCTCCCGATCATTAAATATGCACTGGGGTCATGACCTCTCGTCCAATGAAAAACAGAAATGTTTTTTTTCCAAACTGAACCCGTGAATTGGTGTAAGACAAGGAGAGGACCATCGATCAAAAGAATCCAGTGTTTCTAGTAGAGTTTGTGTTAAAGTCCTCATTAATAAACAAATGGTGAATGCTGAGGGGGGGGGGTGGAGACAGACCGATCAGAAGGTCAATGAAAGATATTATCAATACTTGTTAGTAGTCTTAGACTTTTGTTCCCTCTGACCAGCAGGAATAACCAGCGATGTTTTTGGAGGTAAACTGAACACAAGATTTTGCCCTCAGAATGCAGGACAACAACCACATTTTCTGAAAAATTTCCCGGGGGAGGCCCCCCGGGCCCCCCCAGGGGGTGTGTCCCCCCCACGCCGCTGCACCACTGTCTTGGACACAGAATGTGTGTTTTTGTGTCTTACTCAATTCCTTTACCCTGAGCCACAGCGGTTAGCCACACTAGCTCCTGGTGCTAGCCCAGTGTTGTCTAAACATGCTAACATCTAATCATGTGTTTCCCATCAGGTGTATAAACATGCTAAACAGTGAAATGTGTTAAAATAACAGACATGGAGTAAAATACAGATTTTTTTCATCTTGACGTCCGTTTACATTGACGATGCTGCCGTTAGCTTTAGCTTGACAGGTTTTGGACGTGTGGATTTTTAATGGCTGGTCTGTTGTGCTATCAGGTGTTGTTTGACTGGGATGCTAATCCTCCCCGGTGAGCAGTGTTCTAATCCCTCAGAGGTTCCTGTCTGCTAATGTAGGGCAGCAAACTGTCTACAGGTCGCACAGAACACGCTAACACAGTTTACAGGTAGCACTGAACATGCTAGCAAACTGTTTGCAGGTAGCACTGAACACGCTAACAGTGGATGAGATTGAAGCGTGTTCCAAATGGCTGCATAGCCGGGGCGTCACGTTTGAGTCGCGGTGACAGACAGGAGAGTTATGTGGAAAAGAAAACACTAAATGTAGATTAAAACAAGCAGAAACGGCGTCGCTGCCTTCTATAACGTTAAGTTGTCTCGCTTTCATTTAAATACAAGTTTTAAGTTTGCATTTGACAACAATTTAAAGAAAACTAGTTTAGGTCGGAAGCTGCTGTTTTCTGACTTCAGCCGACAGTCTCACAACAGATCCAGGTGATAAAACACTAAATAGATAAATAAACTGACTAAATAACCGTTGGTGAACTCCAGGAATCACGACGAGCAGCAGCTCACAGCCGGGGCCGGGTGGGGCAGGCAGGTGGAAACTAACCCCCGCTTCAGGCGTCAAAACCTGCAGAGCAAGTGGAATGTTGTGGAAACATGACATATGTGGACCCTGAACGTTAAGTCCCACCCCCTCTTGTAGGCGCACATTTAACATGTGAACCTATAGAAAGAACTTGTGTTCCAAACGTTAGTGTTTGTGCTAGAAGAGACTTTTCTGTTCAAAATGAAACATCAAGATTAAAACAAGGAAGAAATGAACCAAAGCAGCTCCGTCTGTGCTAACGTGTGTCTGTGCTAACGTGTGTCTGTGCTAACGTGTGTCTGTGCTAATGGTTTGGTTGAGTTGTTTGAGGTGGTTCCATTGGTTGCGTTGGTTGCTTTAGTTGCGTTGGCTGTGTTGGTAGTGTAGATTGCATTGTTTGTGTTGTGTGTGTTGGTTCTGTTGGTTGCGTTGATTGCATTAGTTGCGTTAGTTGCGTTGGTTCTGTTGGTTGCATTGGTTCCCACCCCCCCACAGGGTGGGTGGGCCCCGGGTGGCCCCACCCCCCGGGAAATTTTTAGAAAATGGGGTTGTTTTCCTGCATTCTGAGGACAGAATCTTGTGTTCAGTTTCCCTCCAAAAACCCCCTAAAGCCAGCAGCTGAAGCTGAACTCTCTTTATTTCTGTCCTACTTGATGCAGGAATGAATGTGAGATTCAACCATTGAAAACTTCATTCACTCTGAAGATACAGTCAGACTAAATATTACTCAGTGTTTACTGGTAGTTTACTGAGACTAGAAGACATTTAACTTTGACCACCACCAACACCATTGGTATGTCAGAGTTTAGTTTAGTTTAGTTTATTTTTTAATTCAATAACATGATTTTTCATTTCAATTTAGAAAGACATATAAAACATCAAGTGAGGTGAAAACACATTTACATCATCGCTGGTTATTCCTGCTGGTCAGAGGGAACAAAAGTCTAAGACTACTAACAAGTATTGATCATATCTTTCATTGACCTTCTGATCGGTCTGTCTCCACCCCCCCCCCCAGCATTCACCATTTGTTTATTAATGAGGACTTTAACACAAACTCTACTAGAAACACTGGATTCTTTTGATTGATGGTCCTCTCCTTGTCTTACACCAATTCACGGGTTCAGCTTGTAAAAATAGAATCTTTTTGTTGTTCATTGGACGAGAGGAGGTCATGACCCCAGTGCATATTTAATGATCGGGAGCGTTCGGGTCACTTTGGCTATTTCCATCGGCATGCGCCGACGGAAATAGGGGGAGCTCCCAGGGAGCTGCTGTGTGGGGGGGGGCGATACTGTGAAGTTTGGTATCGATCCGATACCAAGTAAATACAGGGTAGTATCGGCCGATACCGATACCATACTGATACTTTTTGCTTGGAAATGTAAAGATCATTGAATAATTGCCCCCCCCCTTGAGTTAGTTTATTATAATTGTGATAAAAACAGCACAAAGATTTTAGGCAATAAAAATGTTTCATTTTTTAATAAATAACTACAATTCAAACTTTAACAGTATAATATAAAGTACTTCTACTACAACGACTGTCTCAGAACAAAAGTCAAGAGAGTCAAACCAAAGAACGCAGCGACGTAACGTAATGTTATTTCAGGAATTAACGTTTGTTTAACACTTTAATGTACATGCTTCACAAAAAGTTAGAGATTATGAGACGCATGTTTGGGGCAATAAATATTACCCTAATGGAAATGGTGTTTCTTCTCATTCACTATATAACTTTTATTTATGTCATTAAAATTCAGACCAAATAGGAAAGCAGTCACATCAATAACAATATCAATAACATATTGTGAACCTTGTATTTTTATCTGATTACTTTAGTAATAGAATTCATCAATAGATTGATCGAGTCCTTGGGTAATGGATAGCTGTAGGCCTTAGTGAACAACTGGGTGAACATAGAACCATTGAACCCATCTCCTCAAACTGATCCCCAGTTACATGTGAAAACAGGTGACGTGGGTCTTGTTGGTTTTTGGCTGAAAAGCCTCTCCCAGAGTCCTTCGTCTCTGTCCGGAGGATGCAGCAGGCCAGTGGCCAGGTAGGGGGAGGGGCTACAGGTGTACCTGAGTCACTCAGGCAGAGACTCAGAGAGCAGCAGGGGGCGATGGGAGAGAGGGGGGAGGGCGCTGTTTGCACAGAGAAGCGGCGCTTTGAGGAAGTTGGTGGAGGAGCAAAGTATCGATCCCAGGACAGTAGTATCGATCCGATCTAAGTACTTGCTTCGTATCAATAATATCGATATTTGGATCAATCCACCCACCCCTACTGCTGTGGGTCTGGCCGCTGGAGCGTCGAGTCTGTCGGGGGGCTGCTGGCTTCCGACGGGTCGTTGTTGGTCCAGCAAAGCGGCGTACGTTTTAGCCTTTTTTTCCTAAAAATAAGAACGCCACTGTGGCTACACAAGCTAAAAATCTTGTGGCCAGTCTGCAATTTACTTTGCCTGTGGTGACGTGGCGATGGCTAGCGCAAGCCCAGCGTTGGTTGCACTGGTTCCGTTGGTTGTAATGGTGCCGTTGCGTTGGTTCTGTTGGTTGTGTTGGTTCCAATGGTTGCGTTGGTTGTGTTGGTTCCGTTAGTTGTGTTGGCTGTGTTGGTTGTGTTGGTTGCGTTGGTTGTGTTGGTTGTGTTGGTTCCAATGGTTGCGTTGGTTGTGATGGTAATGTTGGTTCCGCTGGTTCCGTTGGTTGTAATGGTGCCGTTGCGTTGGTTGTGTTGGTTCCAATGGTTGCGTTGGTTGTGTTGGTTCCGTTAGTTGTGTTGGCTGTGTTGGTTGTGTTGGTTGCGTTGGTTGTGTTGGTTGTGTTGGTTCCGTTGGTTGTGTTGGTTCCAATGGTTGCGTTGGTTGTGATGGTAATGTTGGTTCCACTGGTTGCGTTGGTTGTGCTGGTTGTGTTGGTTCCGTTGGTTGTGTTGGTTGCATTGGTTGTGTTGGTTCCGTTGGTTTTGTTGGTTCCGTTGATTGCGTTGGTTGTGTTGGTTGTGTTGGTTCCGTTGGTTCCGTTGATTGCGTTGGTTGTGTTGGTTCCGTTGGTTGTGTTGGTCCCGTTGGTTCTGTTGGTTGCGTTGGTTGTGTTGGTTGTGTTGGTTCCGTTGGTTGCGTTGGTTGTGTTGGTTCCGTTGGTTGTGTTGGTTGCGTTGGTTGCGTTGGTTGTGTTGGTTGCGTTGGTTGTGTTGGTTCCGTTGGTTGTGTTGGTTGTGTTGGTTGCGTTGGTTGTGTTGGTTGTGTTGGTTGCATTGGTTGTGTTGGTTCCGTTGGTTGAGTTGGTTTCCTTTAGCAGTCCTGGAGCTGAGGATGAACCGCAGTGGAGGCGGGCTCTGGGTTCGTTTTGCCACATGTGATTGGTTGTGCTGAGCCTGATCCAGTGTCCTTCCTGTAAGCCTCAGCACTGGTGGAGGTGGGTGTGGCCGGGTGTGGTCGCAGTGATGTGGTTGTGGTGGCAGTAGCTGTGTGGGGAGCAGGGCGGAGCCTGAGCTGGAGCAGGGCGGAGCCTGAGCTGGAACAGGGCGGAGCCTGAGCTGATCTGCTGTCACACAAGCTGCTCAAAGTTTGACTGACTCTGAGGCAAAATTCCAGCTGCAGATGTAGTCACATGTTAACATTTAGGTAACCAATCACACCTCATCATTTACAGGACCAATCACACCTTATCATTTACGGGACCAATCACCCCTCATCATTTACGGGACCAATCACCCCTCATCATTTACGGGACCAATCCCACCTCATCATATACGGGATCAATCACACCTCATCATTTACGGGACCAATCACACCTCATCATATACGGGATCAATCACACCTCATCATTTACGGGACCAATCACACCTCATCATATACGGGATCAATCACACCTCATCATTTATGGGACCAATCACACCTCATCATTTACGGGACCAGCTTGATGAAGGACAAACGTCTTCATCAACCTGGCGGCTCTTCTCCACCTCTGCTAGTTGGTCGAAGCGGTTCTGGTGACCTTGCGGGGGTGGTCCACGTCAGCAGCAGCTGTGATGTCATTGGTCAACCAGCTGTGATGTCATTGGTTAACCAGTAACCAGCTTGAGCCACAGCAAACAACAACTGGTCCAAAGTTCTGTACTTGATTAGTCTGCCTGAGGACTACCGGAGGTCCGAAGTGCTTTGTGGGCTCACATCACTGTCATCACCGTGTCCTCAAAGCTGATTGGTTAGAACCTCTGAAAACAACCTTTTATTTGTGGAGCACAAAGAACATTTCCTGTGCCGTCATTAAACGTTGATGCTAATGCTAATGCTGATGCTAATGCTGATGCTAATCCACTGAGTGGGCGGGTCTTTTCTGTAGCGGTGTGGGGTGACGGCTGCTGATCTACCCTCCTGTGGCATTTCTCCGTGGTCCCAGAATGTCCCACCTCCCAGTCCTGGAGGGGTGGGGGGAGGGGGGGTTTACTGCTCGCTGCTTCGCTAACACAGCTCTCTGTCTCTTCCTGCTGCTGCTGGGGGTCTTCCTCTGCCCCCCACCCCTCCAGGCCGTGGAGACAAAGGCGGTCTTCTGTTGGACACCTGTCCTCTGCTTTCACCTCTGACCAGGTGAGTTCTGTCGCTCTGCTGGGGGGGTTTGGGTTTGTCCTGCGGTTTGCCCTGTGTGTATACACACACACACACACACACACACACACACACACACACACACACACACACTGCAGTAATCCCTCGGGCATTCCCGCTTCCAGATGCCCAGCTTCACCTCATTGATGATTTGTAGTAGGTAGTCATGTGACACTGTAGACGCTTTCTATTGGCTGACAGCATCAGGAAGTGTGCTGCGTTCAGAGACTCGCTGAACGCAGCACACTTCTGTGTGTTAGAGAAACACTGAAAGTGTTTTAAAGGTGATACACATGGTTTAATGTCAGTATGGGGGGGTTCAGAGACGTTTAAATTACCATAAATAATAAGATAAATAAAATAGATGGTCGTTCTGTCACAAGTCTGGTTTTCCTCCGAGGATCACTGCAGAGATCAGGACGAGCTGCTTCACTTTAATCACATTAATGAGCTTTCCACTGGAGCTGATGAGGTCTGGACCCGCCTCCTCCTCTTCCTCCTCCTCTTCCTCCTCCTCTTCCCCCCCCCCACTCACTGGCCTGACCCAGTTATAAAGCAACAACTAGAAGCTCCTCCTGTCGGTCTGTCTCTCCCATCACCCACTGCTTTACTAACATGTGGACCAGAACCAGGTCCACAGCTGGTCCAGAACCACTGCTGGTCCACAACCACTGCCGGTCCACAACCACTGCTGGTCCACAACCACTGCTGGTCCACAACCACTGCTGATCAGGGGTCTGTAGGCCTCTGAGTTCTGTCGGGTTCCAGATGATTGTGAACGGTTTGGATTGACACGGAAACCCAGAGTCATGGAACAATGTGAACAGGCCCTGCAGCACAATCCACTGGTGTGATGCTCACTGGAGCTGCTCCACCAGTGGATCGGTCCACTTTCACTCTGGAGGAAAACCTGTTTCAGCAAAACTGGAAAACTCAGAAATGATTTACTCAAACAAATTAGTAGTTTTTCTCTACAAACAGACATTGGTGATGCTTCAGGACTGAATGTAGCATTCAGATGTTCAGAGAAGATATTCCTCCATTGGTCCCACAGGAGGAACGTACTTGTATCTAAATGAACTTTATTCTGGTGTTCTATCACATCAGCTCCCATCCTCCTCTAGGATCAACAATGTTTGTGTGATTTGGTGTCAAACCGGGTTGGATCCAGATCAGACTTTGGTTTCTCTTCAGACGTTACATAAAGTAGGTTGTGTTGATCTGGAACGCTCCAAAAGGGGTTAGATGGGCCACACCCAGATCGTCTGACACACACACACACACACACACACACACACACACACACACACACACACACACACACACACACACACACACACACACACACACACACACACACACACACACACACACAGCCTGTAGTAGGTGTAATTGGCAGTCTGGAGAAGCCAGTGGTCTCATTCCCCTCATGTTCCAGCATGCTAGCAGCGGTTAGCGCTGCTCTGACTTCCTGGTTCTGTGTTCTGAAGAATTCCCTCACTGAGTGTCTCTGACAGCGTTTCATTGGTGGACTTGAGGCGTGACGTTCACACAAAGGCTCCCAGCGCCGCTTCTTCTGACTCGAACAAAGAGACTCTATAGAGGCCTGGCCCCGCCCACATAGGAGGGGTTGTCCTATCAGTGTCCAGATGGACGTCTGTACATGACTGTGTGTGTGTGTGTGTGTGTGTGTGTGTGTGTGTGTGTGTGTGTGTGTGTGTGTGTGTGTGTGTTAATCCCACACCTCCACTGCTAGCTTACATGCTACCCACCTGCTGTTGTTCACACCTGCTGTTGTTCACACCTGCTGTTGTTCACACCTGCTGTTGTTCACACCTGCTGTTGTTCACACCTGCTGTTGTTCACACCTGCTGTTGTTCACACCTGCTGCTGTTCACACCTGTTATAGCTCAGACGGCTGCAGGAGGTTAGCTTCAGGCTCTCAGAGGTGTTAGCATTTTGCTTATAATGAACGTCACGTGTCGCCTGCGACATAACAGACACACCCACAAATACATGTTCAACCAGTAGAAACAAGCTGCGCCTCCCAGCGGCTGCTCGTCCCTTGAACTCTGGTTACCAGTTTGTTTCCACGCTGGTTTTGCAGAATTCCTTCAGGTCTTCAGCTGTAGCTCCGGTAATTTACCACCTGCTTGCTTCCAGGGCACAGATCTGTTGCCAGGCAACTGGAACTGGTTCTTCAGTGTCTGGAAACACAGAAAATTTTCTACAACCCAAACATGTCAATGCATTGCTGTTCGGGTTCCTCACACAGAAGCATTTCAAAGCTTCTGGACAGAAATGGTTGTCAGTTGACACACGGGTTGTAACAGTCGACACACGGGTTGTTACAGTCGACACACAGGTTGTTACAGTCGACACACAGATTGTAACAGTCGACACACGGGTCGTTACAGTTGACACACGGATTGTTAGTCTTTACAGTCGACACACAGTTTATTACAGTCGACACACAGGTTGTTAGAGTTGACACACAGGTCGTAAAAGTCGACACACAGGTCGTAACAGTTGACACACAGGTTGTTACAGTCGACACACAGGTTGTCAGTTGACACGAAGGTTGTAACAGTCAACACACGGGTTGTTACAGTTGTTGCAGTCGACACACAGGTTGTTACAGTCGACACACGGGCCGTTACAGTTGACACACGGGTCGTTACAGTCGACACACGGATTGTTAGTCTTTACAGTCGACACACAGTTTATTACAGTCGACACACAGGTTGTTAGAGTTGACACACAGGTTGTCAGTTGACACACAGGTTGTAACAGTCAACACATGGGTTGTTACAGTTGTTACAGTCGACACACAGGTTGTTACAGTCGACACACAGATTGTAACAGTCGACACACGGGTCGTTACAGTTGACACACGGATTGTTAGTCTTTACAGTCGACACACAGTTTATTACAGTCGACACACAGGTTGTTAGAGTTGACACACAGGTCGTAAAAGTCGACACACAGGTCGTAACAGTTGACACACAGGTTGTTACAGTCGACACACAGGTTGTCAGTTGACACGAAGGTTGTAACAGTCAACACACGGGTTGTTACAGTTGTTGCAGTCGACACACAGGTTGTTACAGTCGACACACGGGCCGTTACAGTTGACACACGGGTCGTTACAGTCGACACACGGATTGTTAGTCTTTACAGTCGACACACAGTTTATTACAGTCGACACACAGGTTGTTAGAGTTGACACACAGGTTGTCAGTTGACACACAGGTTGTAACAGTCAACACATGGGTTGTTACAGTTGTTACAGTCGACACACAGGTTGTTACAGTCGACACACAGATTGTAACAGTCGACACACGGGTCGTTACAGTTGACACACGGATTGTTAGTCTTTACAGTCGACACACAGTTTATTACAGTCGACACACAGGTTGTTAGAGTTGACACACAGGTCGTAAAAGTCGACACACAGGTCGTAACAGTTGACACACAGGTTGTTACAGTCGACACACAGGTTGTCAGTTGACACGAAGGTTGTAACAGTCAACACACGGGTTGTTACAGTTGTTACAGTCGACACACAGGTTGTTACAGTCGACACACGGGCCGTTACAGTTGACACATGGGTCGTTACAGTCGACACACGGATTGTTGGTCATTACAGTCGACACACAGTTTATTACAGTTGACACACAGGTAACAGTCGACCCACAGGTTGTTACAGTCGACACACAGGTTGTTACAGTTGACACACGGGTTGGTACAGTCGACACACGGGTTGTTACAGTCGACACATGGGTTGTTACAGTCGACACACAGGTTGTCAGTTGACACACAGGTTGTAACAGTCAACACAAGGGTTGTTACAATTGTTACAGTCGACACACAGGTCGTTACAGTTGACACACGGACCGTTACAGTTGACACACGGGTCGATACAGTCGACACACGGATTGTTACAGTCGACACACGGGTTGTCACAGTTGACACACGGGTTGTTACAGTCGACACACGGGTTGTCACAGTTGACACACGGGTTGGTACAGTCGACACACGGGTTGTTACAGTCGACACACAGGTTGTCAGTTGACACACAGGTTGTAACAGTCAACACAAGGGTTGTTACAGTTGTTACAGTCGACACACAGGTCGTTACAGTTGACACACGGACCGTTACAGTGACACACGGGTCGTTACAGTCAACACACGGATTGTTAGTCTTTACAGTCGACACGGGTTGTTACAGTCGACACATGGGTTGTTACAGTCGACACAGGGGTCGTTACAGTCGACACAGGAGTTGTTACAATCGACACACATGTTGTTACAGTCGACACACAGGTTGTCAGTTGACACACAGGTTGTAACAGTCAACACAAGGGTTGTTACAGTTGTTACAGTCGACACACAGGTCGTTTTACAGTCGACACACAGGTCGTTTTACAGTCGACACACAGGTCGTTTTACAGTCGACACACAGGTCCTTACAGTCGACACACAGGTCCTACAGTCGTTACAGTGGATTTCTTCACCACGAACCAGCTACATGTAATCAATGACCTTTGTGTCTTTGTGTGTCTGTGTGTGTGCGTGTGTTCAGTGTCTAGTGGAGCCGCCATCATTCTGTGCTGCAGGTCGTCCCCCAGCATGTCTTCCAGTGGAGACCTCAGTGACCTCGGCACCTCAGACAGCTTCTGGGAGGTAGAGCAGCCGTCACGTGAGTGTCAGGTTGTGGCGGTCAGAGCGTCACGTGTTTCCTGTCGGTCCTCCACAGCCGGGGAACTACAAGAGGACGGTGAGGCGGATCGACGACGGCCACCGGCTGTGCAACGATCTGGTCAGCTGCTTCCAGGAGAGGGCGAAGATCGAGAAGAGCTACGCCCTGCAGCTCAGCGACTGGGCCAGGAGGTGGAGGGGCGTGGTCGAGAAAGGTGAGCTGGGATTGGCCCGCGGCGCCGAGGCCGAGGCCGGACGTTGTCCTGAAGTCTTCTGTCCGCCTCAGGTCCGCAGTACGGGACGCTGGAGAAAGCGTGGCACGCCTTCATGCAGGCGGCCGACCGCCTCAGCGACCTGCACCTGGAGCTGCGGGAGCACCTGGCGGGGGGGGACAGCGACAAGATGCGCAGCTGGCAGAAGGACAACTTCCACAAGCAGATGATGGGAGGATTCAGGGAGACCAAGGAGGCCGACGACGGCTTCCGGAAAGCCCAGAAGCCCTGGGTCCGCAAGCTGAAGGAGGTACGGGTCAGGACGGACGGACGGATGGACGGATGGACGGACGGACGCTTTCAAGGACACTGATATGATTTTATTCTGTTTCTCCACTGGAAACTGTTGTGCCATCTGCTGGTTCACAGGAAGCTGAGGTGTGTGTGTGTGTGTGTGTGTGTGTGTGTGTGTGTGTCCAGGTGGAGTCCAGTAAAAAGAGCTACCATCAGACCAAGAAGGAGGAGTGGACGGCGATGAACAGAGAAACTCACGCCAAAGCCGACCCGACCAAGTCTCAGGAAGAAGTCCGCAAATTCACCGTCCGGGTGGAGCGCTGCAACCAGGAGGCTGACAAGGTAGAAACACACACACACACACACACACACACACACACACACACAGTCCCGGGCGTACCTGCCTGGGTGTGTCCCCTGTGTGCGGCGTTCAGACGTGATCAGGCTTGTCTCGTCTTCTTCCTGCTGCTCAGAACGAAACACCTGAACACAGAAGTGATCAATAAGAAACCTGAACAGGAAGTCACAGGGTCAAGTCACGTGACCTTCGCAGGGTCAAGTCACGTGACCTTCGCAGGGTCAAGTCACGTGACCTTCGCAGGGTCAAGTCACGTGACCTTCAGAGGGTCAAGTCACGTGACCTTCAGAGGGTCAAGTCACGTGACCATCAGAGGGTCAAGTCACGTGACCTTCGCAGGGTCAAGTCACGTGTCCTTCACAGGGTCAAGTCACGTGTCTCTAGTGCAGAGCAGGGACACTGGCAGCATTTATACAATAACAGGTCGAGTCACCGTGTGTGTGTGTGTGTGTGTGTGTGTGTGTGTGTGAAGGCGAAGGAGCGCTACACCAAAGCCCTGGAGGACCTGAACCGCTGTAACCCCCGCTACATGGAGGACATGGAGCAGGTGTTTGACCTTACCCAGGATGCCGAGCGCCAGAGGCTACGCTTCTTTAAAGAAGTCTTGCTGGACATACACACACACCTTGATCTGTCCACGAAAGAGGGGTGAGCACACAGACACACACACACACACACACACGCACAAATCTGTGGCGCATGAGTCAGAATGAAGGCATGCTGAACTGTAGTGTGTGTGTGTGTGTGTGTTTACACAAGAGTTAATAAAAAACTCTCTGGCCCCTCTGTTTAAACAAGCCTCTGTTTCCATGGTAACCATGTTTGGTAAAGACTCATGAGATCTTCGTCCATCTTTGATCAGTGATTTCTTTCTTCAGAGTGAGAGATGTTGTTCTCAGCCCCGCCCATTCATGAAAACCAACCAATCGCAGAGTTCATGTTACCTCCAGAAAACAGTGCATCCTGGGATGCGCTTCAGTAAACGGAATGTATCCCAACATGACCTTTATGCATCCCTGAAGTAGTAACAGAATATACGGTAGAAGAGATGCAAGGAATGAGTTTAGCCAATAGATCAATATAAAAACCAAACAAACTTAATTTAAAGGATTTTATTAATAATGACGTCATAACTATTTAAGTAAAAAAAAAAAAAGTTTAGATATTAGTTTTATCGAAATGTTAATACCTGGTAGTTATTTAAAAAACTGTTTTTGAAATTAATAAAGATGTAATAGTTTTTTTTACTTTTGCTTTTAGTTGAATACTTTTCTTTGCCTTTAATTTATATTTTCTCCTGTGGACACTGAACCAAAGAACCTTCACACACATTTAGTAATATCTGTAGTAACATCTGTAGTAACACCTGTAGTAACACCTGTAGTAACATCTGTGGTAACATCTCCGGTAACATCTGCGGTAACATCTGCGGTAATATCTGCGGTAACATCTGTGGTAATATCTGTAGTAATATCTGTAGTAATATCTGTAGTAATATCTGCAGTAAGATCTGCAGTTACATCTGCAGTAACATCTGTAGTAATATCTGTAGCAATAACTAGTAGTGTCTGCAGTAACATCTGTATTAATATCTATGGTAGTATCTGTAGTAATATATCAGTAATATCTGCGGTAATATCTGCACTAAAATCTGAAGTAATATCTGTAGTACTATCTGCAGTAATATCTGCAGTAATATCTGCAGTAATATCTGCAGTAATAAATGCAGTAATAGCTCTCAGTAGGTTTGCGAGACGTGTCTTGATATCATCCCAGAGGACTTTCAGACCTTCTTAATTTCCCTTCGGGGATTATAACAGTATTAAATAAAAAATTAAATGAAATTAATTAAATTATAGTAATATCTGCAGTAATGTCTGTAGTAATATCTGTCAGTAATATCTCTAGTAATACCTGTAGTAATATCTGTTGGAATATCTGTAGTAATATTTGTAGTAATATCTGTAGTAATATATCAGTAATATCTGTAGTAATATCTGTAGTACCATCTCATTAATATCTGTAGTAACATCTGCAGTAACATCTGCAGTAACATCTAGTAATATCTGTAGTAATATCTGTAGTAATATCTCATTAATATCTGTAGTACTATCTCAGTAATATCTGTAGTAACATATGTAGTAATATCTGTAGTAATATCTCAGTAATATCTGCAATAATATCTGTCGTAACATCTGTCGTAATATATCAGTAGTAATATCTGCAGTAACATCTGTAGTAACATCTGTAGTAACATCTATAGTAACACCTGTAGTAACACTTGTAGTAACACCTGTAGTAACACCTGTAGTAACACCTGTAGTAACAACTGTATTAAAAAGCCCGATGATCACGGCGTCGTGATCAGAGCGCATGGTGTTTTTAAACCCTTCTTAACTAATGAGGTCTGTCTTGTGGGTTGCTGCGGTCATGTTTCCGTGACAGTATAGATGTGAAACTTTGTTCCGGTTTTTATTTGGAGCCGATTGACCCGGAAAACCGGAGAGATGATCGTTTACATTTGATCAGAGAAAAGCGCGTCAAAGCGCTCCTTCTCCACAGGCGGCCGACGCCGTGTTTCTCTCCATGTAGTCGCCATTATACAAGTGCTTCACGTGATGTAAACATGTTTCGCGATTCGTACATGCTTGTCATGTGATGCAAACACGTACCGCTATTGGTGCATCTTGTCATGTGACGCAAACGTCTGAATGACGCAAACGATTACGCGCACGATTTACGCATGAAACGTGCGCATATTCTTCCTATGAAAAACTCCTCTGAAGAGTAGCCCCAGTGACACAAACTACATATACATATATATAGTAATGTTAGAAGTCTATGGAAACCTTTTTTGAGTTCAAAATCAAATTCAATGAGCATTTTTTGGGGTTTTTATGTACAATAAAATACAATTTGTTCCATTTTCGAATTTGACTGTGTGTCTATTTGGGCCCAAAAAACTCCTCTGAAGAGTGGCACAAATGACACAAACTATAGAATTATGTTAGAAGCCTATGGCAACCTTTCTAGTGTTCAAAATGAATTTGATCAGCATGTTTGTGGTTTTTATGTGCAATTACATAATATTTTTCCATCCGAATTTGACTGTGTGTGTATTTTGCCCCAATATGTCAGTATAGTAAGTTATATGGAAATAAAAACTATCTTCATGTAGCTGAAGTTGTGCTGAAGATAAACATACCAAGCATGGGTATGTTAAATCATTTTAATGTGGTAATAGAGACAAATATCAGAAGTACCAAAAAACGGCCAAAATAGGTCAGGGCTTGAGGGGTTAACATCTGTAGTAATAACTGTAGTAATATCTGTAGTAATATCTCAGTAATATGTCTGAGACGACTGACGTCTGTTGGTCCACAGGTTCTCCAGTCTGCACCGTGACCTGGGTCACACCATCCAGGCAGCCAACGACACTGAAGACCTGAGGTGGTGGAGGAACACCCATGGACCCGGCATGTGCATGAACTGGCCCCAGTTTGAGGTGTGAACACACACACACACACACACACACACACACACAATGGCTCTATGTTTACAGCCTCGTTCATTCATGCTGCTGGAATCGAGGCTGCAGCTCTGAATATTAAAAAGGCCTCGAGTGAAAGCCTCGTAGTGTGACGGTGAGCTCTGAGTGGGTCCAGGAATGTGTGAACACACACACACACACACACGTGAGCGTTCTGAAGGTCTTCATGTCGCTGCAGCTGCCTCTTCCTCAGCGTGGCGTGATGAAGCACCGGCTCACGATGACATCATCAGACCGTTTGACTGACCTCATGGATTCATCCGAGCTTCGGGAGGTCACCGAGGTCTTCAAGGCTTCCTTCCTGTTTGTTGTTGTTGTGTTCTTCTTGTTTGTGTCTGGAAGAGTTAGAAAATAGGTGTGTGTGTGTGTGTGTGTGTGTGTGTGTGTGTGTGTGTGTGTGTGTGTGTGTGTGTGTGTGTGTGTGTGATCAGATTTGGGTCCTCACATTTCAAGTCGTTCAACAGTTGACATTTAAACCATACAGGCTGTCAGACTTCAGCTTTAACCCCCCAACACAGAACGGGAAGGACAGCTGTAGTGAGACGAGGACGTCAGGGGGGGCTAAGGGGTAGTCTGAAGCGCTGAAAAGAACTCTGGGAAATCAGGCGGAGATCGTCTCCTCTGTCCTCTCAGGAATCTCCTGGAATCAGCACAAAGACAGAGAGCCATTGTCCACACACACACACACACACACACACACACACACACACACACACACACACACACACACACACACACACACACACACACACACACACGTGGAAGTAGGTAGCAGACACCAGGAGCAGTGTGGTTCATGGTCAGATTGTCCGTCGGATGCTGTCGGATGCTCCATCAGATGCTGTGGGATGCTCCGTCGGATGCTGTGGGATGCTCCGTCGGATGCTGTGGGATGCTCCGTCGGATGCTGTGGGATGCTCCGTCGGATGCTGCCAGCTCTTTTTTAACATGTTTCACTTTCGTCTGAATTTTTTAATCTAATCCAGAAAACACAAACACCACTTGAATGAAACATGAAACAGTTTGTGCTGATCACGTGTTCTCATTGTCCTGTGGTCTGGTCACATGATGTTCTGATCACATGATGTTCTGATCACATGACCTCTGTGTGTGAAGGAGTGGTCCCCGGAGGCGAGTCGCTCCATCAGCAGGAAGGAGCGAGGCGGACGCTCAGAGGACAACGTGGTCACCCTGACAAACATCGTGTCCTCAGGGGGAGACGGCGTGCCGCCGAGTCCCATCACCGTGACGACGGGCAGGTGGGAAGGCTTTAGTGATGACGGACAGGTGTGAAGGCTCTAGTGATGACGGACAGGTGTGAAGGCTTTAGTGATGACGGACAGGTGTGAAGGCTCTAGTGATGACGGACAGGTGTGAAGACTTTACTGATGACGGACAGGTGTGAAGGCTCTAGTGACGACGGACAGGTGTGAAGGCTTTAGTGACGACGGACAGGTGTGAAGGCTTTAATGACGACGGACAGGTGTGAAGGCTCTAGTGACGACGGACAGGTGTGAAGGCTTTAGTGACGACGGACAGGTGTGAAGGCTTTAGTGATGACGGACAGGTGTGAAGGCTCTAGTGATGACGGACAGGTGTGAAGGCTCTAGTGATGACGGACAGGTGTGAAGACTTTACTGATGACGGACAGGTGTGAAGGCTTTAGTGATGACGGACAGGTGTGAAGGCTTTAGTGACGACGGACAGGTGTGAAGACTTTACTGATGACGGACAGGTGTGAAGGCTCTAGTGACGACGGACAGGTGTGAAGGCTTTAGTGACGACGGACAGGTGTGAAGGCTTTAGTGACGACGGACAGGTGTGAAGGCTTTAGTGACGACGGACAGGTGTGAAGGCTTTAGTGACGACGGACAGGTGTGAAGGCTTTAGTGACGACGGACAGGTGTGAAGGCTTTAGTGAGGACGGACAGGTGTGAAGGCTTTAGTGAGGACGGACAGGTGTGAAGGCTTTAGTGACGACGGACAGGTGTGAAGGCTCTAGTGACGACGGACAGGTGTGAAGGCTTTAGTGACGACGGACAGGTGTGAAGGCTCTAGTGACGACGGACAGGTGTGAAGGCTTTAGTGACGACGGACAGGTGTGAAGGCTTTAGTGAGGACGGACAGGTGTGAAGGCTCTAGTGACGACGGACAGGTGTGAAGGCTTTAGTGACGACGGACAGGTGTGAAGGCTCTAGTGACGACGGACAGGTGTGAAGGCTCTAGTGACGACGGACAGGTGTGAAGGCTCTAGTGACGACGGACAGGTGTGAAGGCTCTAGTGACGACGGACAGGTGTGAAGGCTCTAGTGACGACGGACAGGTGTGAAGGCTCTAGTGACGACGGACAGATGTGAAGGCTTTAGTGACGACGGACAGGTGTGAAGGCTTTAGTGACGACGGACAGGTGTGAAGGCTTTAGTGACGACGGACAGGTGTGAAGGCTCCAGTGACGACGGACAGGTGTGAAGGCTTTAGTGACAACGGACAGGTGTGAAGGCTCCAGTGACGACGGACAGGTGTGAAGGCTCCAGTGACGACGGACAGGTGTGAAGGCTTTAGTGACGACGGACAGGTGTGAAGGCTTTAGTGACGACGGACAGGTGTGAAGGCTCTAGTGACGACGGACAGGTGTGAAGGCTTTAGTGACGACGGACAGGTGTGAAGGCTTTAGTGAGGACAGACAGGTGTGAAGGCTCTAGTGACGACGGACAGGTGTGAAGGCTTTAGTGACGACGGACAGGTGTGAAGGCTCTAGTGACGACGGACAGGTGTGAAGGCTCTAGTGACGACGGACAGGTGTGAAGGCTCTAGTGACGACGGACAGGTGTGAAGGCTCTAGTGACGACGGACAGGTGTGAAGGCTCTAGTGACGACGGACAGGTGTGAAGGCTCTAGTGACGACGGACAGGTGTGAAGGCTTTAGTGACGACGGACAGGTGTGAAGGCTTTAGTGACGACGGACAGGTGTGAAGGCTTTAGTGACGACGGACAGGTGTGAAGGCTCCAGTGACGACGGACAGGTGTGAAGGCTTTAGTGACGACGGACAGGTGTGAAGGCTCCAGTGACGACGGACAGGTGTGAAGGCTCCAGTGACGACGGACAGGTGTGAAGGCTTTAGTGACGACGGACAGGTGTGAAGGCTCTAGTGACGACGGACAGGTGTGAAGGCTTTAGTGACGACGGACAGGTGTGAAGGCTCTAGTGACGACGGACAGGTGTGAAGGCTCCAGTGACGACGGACAGGTGTGAAGGCTTTAGTGACGACGGACAGGTGTGAAGGCTTTAGTGACGACGGACAGGTGTGAAGGCTTTAGTGACGACGGACAGGTGTGAAGGCTCTAGTGACGACGGACAGGTGTGAAGGCGCTAGTGACGACGGACAGGTGTGAAGGCTCCAGTGACGACGGACAGGTGTGAAGGCGCTAGTGACGACGGACAGGTGTGAAGGCTCCAGTGACGACGGACAGGTGTGAAGGCTCCAGTGACGACGGACAGGTGTGAAGGCTCCAGTGACGACGGACAGGTGTGAAGGCCTTAGTGATGACGGACAGGTGTGAAGGCTCTAGTGACGACGGACAGGTGTGAAGGCGCTAGTGACGACGGACAGGTGTGAAGGCTCCAGTGACGACGGACAGGTGTGAAGGCTTTAGTGACGACGGACAGGTGTGAAGGCTCCAGTGACGACGGACAGGTGTGAAGGCTCCAGTGACGACGGACAGGTGTGAAGGCTCCAGTGACGACGGACAGGTGTGAAGGCTCCAGTGACGACGGACAGGTGTGAAGGCTCCAGTGACGACGGACAGGTGTGAAGGCTTTAGTGACGACGGACAGGTGTGAAGGCTTTAGTGACGACGGACAGGTGTGAAGGCTTTAGTGACGACGGACAGGTGTGAAGGCTCTAGTGACGACGGACAGGTGTGAAGGCTTTAGTGACGACGGACAGGTGTGAAGGCTCTAGTGACGACGGACAGGTGTGAAGGCTCCAGTGACGACGGACAGGTGTGAAGGCTTTAGTGACGACGGACAGGTGTGAAGGCTCCAGTGACGACGGACAGGTGTGAAGGCTTTAGTGACGACGGACAGGTGTGAAGGCTCCAGTGACGACGGACAGGTGTGAAGGCTTTAGTGACAACGGACAGGTGTGAAGGCTCTAGTGACGACGGACAGGTGTGAAGGCGCTAGTGACGACGGACAGGTGTGAAGGCTCCAGTGACGACGGACAGGTGTGAAGGCTTTAGTGACGACGGACAGGTGTGAAGGCTCCAGTGACGACGGACAGGTGTGAAGGCGCTAGTGACGACGGACAGGTGTGAAGGCTCCAGTGACGACGGACAGGTGTGAAGGCTTTAGTGACGACGGACAGGTGTGAAGGCTTTAGTGACGACGGACAGGTGTGAAGGCTCTAGTGACGACGGACAGGTGTGAAGGCTTTAGTGACGACGGACAGGTGTGAAGGCTCTAGTGACGACGGACAGGTGTGAAGGCTCTAGTGACGACGGACAGGTGTGAAGGCTCCAGTGACGACGGACAGGTGTGAAGGCTTTAGTGACGACGGACAGGTGTGAAGGCTCTAGTGACGACGGACAGGTGTGAAGGCTTTAGTGACGACGGACAGGTGTGAAGGCTCCAGTGACGACGGACAGGTGTGAAGGCTTTAGTGACGACGGACAGGTGTGAAGGCTCCAGTGACGACGGACAGGTGTGAAGGCTTTAGTGACGACGGACAGGTGTGAAGGCTCTAGTGACGACGGACAGGTGTGAAGGCGCTAGTGACGACGGACAGGTGTGAAGGCTCCAGTGACGACGGACAGGTGTGAAGGCTTTAGTGACGACGGACAGGTGTGAAGGCTCCAGTGACGACGGACAGGTGTGAAGGCGCTAGTGACGACGGACAGGTGTGAAGGCTCCAGTGACGACGGACAGGTGTGAAGGCTTTAGTGACGACGGACAGGTGTGAAGGCTTTAGTGACGACGGACAGGTGTGAAGGCTCTAGTGACGACGGACAGGTGTGAAGGCTTTAGTGACGACGGACAGGTGTGAAGGCTCTAGTGACGACGGACAGGTGTGAAGGCTCTAGTGACGACGGACAGGTGTGAAGGCTCCAGTGACGACGGACAGGTGTGAAGGCTTTAGTGACGACGGACAGGTGTGAAGGCTCTAGTGACGACGGACAGGTGTGAAGGCGCTAGTGACGACGGACAGGTGTGAAGGCTCCAGTGACGACGGACAGGTGTGAAGGCTTTAGTGACGACGGACAGGTGTGAAGGCTCCAGTGACGACGGACAGGTGTGAAGGCGCTAGTGACGACGGACAGGTGTGAAGGCTCCAGTGACGACGGACAGGTGTGAAGGCTTTAGTGACGACGGACAGGTGTGAAGGCTTTAGTGACGACGGACAGGTGTGAAGGCTCTAGTGACGACGGACAGGTGTGAAGGCTTTAGTGACGACGGACAGGTGTGAAGGCTCTAGTGACGACGGACAGGTGTGAAGGCTCTAGTGACGACGGACAGGTGTGAAGGCTTCAGCTCCTCAGATGTGAGGGACGTCTGGGCTGAGGGGACACTAGTGATCAGACACGTCCACCTGGACAGGTGTCCTCCAGCTGCGCCTGTGGCCTCCAGGAGACGATGAAGAGCTGCTCAGAGACACGCAGTCACGTGTGATGTCAGCACCTGGTGGGCGGAGCTCTAATCACTGGCCCGTCTCTCCTCAGGGGGAGGGACTATTCCTCCGACTGGTCGGACGACGACAGTCCCAAGAAGGTGCTGGAGGTGAACGGCGTTGGGGAGGACGAGGAGCGCCAGGAGGGGGGGGTGCGGGTCCGAGCGCTCTACGACTACACGGGCCAGGAGGCGGACGAGCTCAGCTTCAGCGCAGGTACGAGCATCACTGGGGGGTGGACGTGAGCTGATGCTTCTGCTCCTGCCTGACGCTGGCTCTGATTGGTCCCTGCAGGCGAGGAGCTGCTGAAGCTGAGTGAGGAAGACGAGCAGGGCTGGTGTCGGGGGCGTCTGGGGGGGGGCCAGACCGGCCTCTACCCCGCCAACTACGTGGAGGTGGTGGCATCCTGATGGCCCAGCCAATGGCTGCTGGCACCGGCGTGGACACGCCCTCCTGGGACGCACACGGCTGGGGGCCGCTGGCGCCCCCTCCTCGCTGAGCCGTTTCTTTTCTGTTTCAGTTTCATTTAAACCTGCTGGGGGGGGGCGGTTTTTGTTTTCTGCTCACCACCATCGTTTTCAGTAAAGAAAATCCTCAAAGAGGCTAAAGCAGGTCTGGAGGCCAGGTGGGAGGAGCAACGACCTCCATGGCTGACCGTGATTGGCTAGAATGTTTCAGTTATTCAAGCGAGCCACAGGATTGGCTGCTTTCTTCCTTGTTGCGTTTAGAATAGAAAACATGCGTTTAGCCAACATGTAATGCTAGCAATGCTAACGGTGAAGGCTAGATGTGTTAGCTTTGTTAGCTCTGATCAGTTTTAGGCTTAGCTAACCTGCTAATTGTGTATTCACGGACAGAACACTGAGAGACGTTCAGGTTTCAGTTGTGGCCAGAAAGTGAGTTGAGAAGTGAGTTAACGGGTCAGACGTAGTTTCACTGAACGAACTGCGATAAATTAACGTCTGGATCGTCCGTGGCAGTTAGCCGTTAGCTGCTAGTCGTTAGCCATTATCCGTTAGCAGCTGGCCTACGAGGAACTGGCGCCGTGTCAATGTGAACCCAGTTGGACCTCAGTGTCTGGAGGGTTCCCTCTGATTGGCTGTCAAATGCCCCCCCCCCCCGATACTGACTTCACTTCCTGTTCTTTTGAACCTTTTAATGTTTTAGTTGTTTTTAGCGATCAGCTGATTCTGATCAGGAAGTTTCTTTCTGTTCCTTTTGGAATTTTTGTAAACGTTTTTACAGTCGATTGTCATTTATTTCCTTTAATGTCGGAATCCTTCATTGTGAGGGGCGGGGTCTGAGGGGCGGGGCCTAGAGGCCCCACCCCTCAGGTGTGGATCTCACTGGTCCCAGTTCAGCCCCAACTGCAACATCTGGGTTTCATTTTCACCCCAATGCCGCTGGACTCCGAGCCTCCATGCTAGCATGCTAATGTTAACAGACATTCCACACTGATCTGAAGCATGAGTTAGCATGCTAGCAAGCTAATGCTAACAGATTCTACACTGATCTGAAGCATGAGTTAGCATTCTAGCACGTGTAGCTGTTCAGGTGAGCTCTGATTCTGTTTGGTGGAATAAGGAAGTGAAGCGTTCCATCGGTGTAGGGGGGGTCCATCGTCTAGTGAGCAGACCTACAGTTGGGGCTGAACTGGGGGGGTTCCTGCTAATGTGTTTGTTGCTAACAGAGCTAACCTTCTTCCTGTCTAACGTGTTCGTCCTGAAGCCACAATAAAAACCTTGGTCTGGTCTGTTTGTCCCGTTGTGTCCAGCAGTGATCAATATCTGGGATAGATCGATCAGGTAACCTGTAAGCTCGCTGGGGGGGTCACTCCTGTTTACTTAAGCTTAGAAGCACAGAGACAATCCCGGAGCGCCCCTACCCCATCCTCAAGCTCTTGCCCCCCCCAAACAGGATGCTCACAGCCATCACCAGCAGCATGGAGTTCTTGGAGGGGGGGTCATCACCTGGACGGCCGCCGGCGCCACCTGCAGGAAGAGCGTTAAACATGTGACTGTGTGGTGTGGCAGGAGGCCCCGCCCACCTTTGGGCGGAGCTCCAATGCGATCAGGAAGTGGTTTTCTGCATTCTGGCTGCAGAGCGACTCGTGTCCTCCAGCGCCACCTTCAGGACGTCTCTGAAAACAGCTGGTGGGAGCCAATCAGAACGCAGCAGTCAAGCATTCAGGGGCTGAAACTGAAGCACGTTTCCCTCTGGGGGGGTGGGGGGGGGGCAGCAGCTCAGTGGAGCCGGGGTCCACAAAGACCTTCCCCTGGTTCTCCAGAACCTTCAGGACCTCCTGCAGTGGAGACAGAACAGGTCAGGATGGCCCTCGAGAGTGTGTGTGTGTGTGTGTGTGTGTGTGTGTGTGTGTGTGTGTGTGGGTGTGTGTGTGTGTGTGTGTGTGTGTGTGTGTGTGTGTGTGTGTGTGTGTGTGTGTCTACATGTGTGTGTGTGTGTTTGTGTATGTGTCTGCATGTGTGTGTGTGTGTGCGTGAGTGTGTGTGTGTGTGTCTGCATGTGTGTGTGTGTGTGTGTGTGTCTGCATGTGTGTGTGTGTGTGCGTGAGTGTGTGTGTGTGTGTCTGCATGTGTGTGTGTGTGTGTGTGTGTCTGCATGTGTGTGTGTGTGTCTGCATGTGTGTGTGTGTGTCTGCATGTGTGTGTGTGTGTTTGTGTATGTGTCTGCATGTGTGTGTGTGTGTGCGTGAGTGTGTGTGTGTGTGTCTGCATGTGTGTGTGTGTGTGTGTGTGTGTCTGCATGTGTGTGTGTGTGTCTGCATGTGTGTGTGTGTGTCTGCATGTGTGTGTGTGTGTTTGTGTATGTGTCTGCATGTGTGTGTGTGTGTGCGTGAGTGTGTGTGTGTGTCTGCATGTGTGTGTGTGTGTGTGCGTGAGTGTGTGTGTATGTGTCTGCATGTGTGTGTGTGTGTGTCTGCATGTGTGTGTCTGCATGTGTGTGTGTGTGTCTGTGTCTGTGTCTGCATGTGTGTTTCTGTGTGTGTGTGAGTGTGTGTCTGCATGTGTGTGTGTGTGTGCGTGAGTGTGTGTGTGTGTGTGTGTGTCTGCATGTGTGTGTGTGTGTGTGTGTGAGTGTGTGTCTGCATGTGTGTGTCTGCATGTGTGTGTGTGTGTCTGTGTCTGTGTCTGCATGTGTGTTTCTGTGTGTGTGTGAGTGTGTGTCTGCATGTGTGTGTGTGTGTGTCTGCATGTGTGTGTGTGTGTGCGTGTGTGTGTGTGTGTCTGTGTGTGTCTGCATGTGTGTGTGAGTGTGTGTGTGTCTGCATGTGTGTTTGTGTTTGTCTGCATGTGTGTGTGTGTCTGCATGTGTGTATGTGTGATATTGTGTGTGTGTGTGTCTGCATGTGTGTGTGTGTGTGTGTGTTTGTGTGTGTGTCTGCATGTGTGTGTCTGTGTGTGTGTGTGTCTGCATGTGTGTGTGTGTGTGTCTGCATGAGTGTCTGCATGTGTGTGTGTGTGTGTGTCTGCATGTGTGTGTCTGCATGTGTGTGTGTGTTGTGTCTGCATGTGTGTGTGTGTGTGTGTCTGCATGTGTGTGTCTGCATGTGTGTGTGTGTGTGTGTGTGTCTGCATGTGTGTATGTTGCGTGTGTGTGTGTGTGTGTGCGTGAGTGTGTGTGTGTGTGTCTGCATGTGTGTGTGTGTGTGTGTGTCTGCATATGTGTGTGTGTGTGTGTGTCTGCATGTGTGTGTGTGTCTGTGTGTGTGTCTGCATGTGTGTGTCTGTTTGTCTGCATGTGTGTGTGTGTGTGTGTGTGTTTGTCTGCATGTGTGTGTGTGTCTGCATGTGTGTGTGTGTGTGTGATTGTGTGTCTGCATGTGTGTGTGTGTGTGTCTGTGTGTGTGTCTGCATGTGTGTGTCTCTGTGTGTGTGTGTGTGTGTGTGTGTGTGTGTGTGTGTGTGTGTGTGTGTGTGTGTGTGTGTGTGTGTGTGTGTGTGAACAGCTGACTTCAGTTGTAAACCCTCCCTTTTTAGCGTTCAGCTGCTGGGGGGCGGAGTCTGTTCATCCTGGTTGGTTCCACAGACGGTTTGTTGGACCTGTTGGTGTTTTCACCAGAGTTCACCTCTGAGTTCCGTCTGATCAGAATCAGTTTAGTTAACTCTGTGTGGGTCTGTGGGACACATTTCACACAAGAACACCCCCCTGGTTCAATGCTGGGGTGCAGAAGTTAATGCGTAGTTTAGTGCCAGCTAAAAAGAACATGAAGTCTTTATATGTAAGGCCTTCATTCATTGTGGTGATCTGGTTACAGCATCTTACTCAGCATCAAGCGATTATCGGGTCCTTTAACATAGAAATGACCTAAAGATCTTTATTATTGGATGTAGACACCTTCATGTTTCTGTCAGGAACCAATCAGGTTGACCGGCGGCAGGAAGGTGTTGGTGGGATTGGATGAAAATAAACCAGAGTGTGTGTTCATGTGGACGAAGGACACACACCCCTGTGGAGCTTCATGTCCTCTATAATAGATCAGCCTCCATGTGTCTAGGCTGGAATAAAACTGTAGAATAAACCAGAATGTCAGCGATGATTACAAATAAAGAGGATTGGATGATGACAGTGAAATAAACCTGATCTGATTGGTTCAAACCTCCAAAGACATTCCTGAGGTCTGTTTGAGGTTCAGCTGCTCCAATCACCCATCAAGCAGGAAGACACGCACGCACGCACGCACACACACACACACACACACACACACACACACACACACACACACACACACACACACACACACACACACACACACACACACACACACACACACACACACACACACACACACATAAATACAGCCCAGAGGCTGTGCTGTCCATTAGTCTCAGGACAGGATGACAGAGTGAGTCTGAACCAACAACATTTTCTGAATCTTCAAACTTCAAATATCAGAAATGAAATATTTTTGTTTCTTCTCTTCAGAAAAAAGATGTCAGCGACCCGGAAGAATCAGCTGAAGGTAAAGTCAGATGAAGATGAAGGTGTGACTAAAAAAAGTCACTTTTTTGTGTCTGGGAGCTAGAACTCATTTCCTGATGGATCGATTGTAAAAGTAATTGATTAGGTGTTTTGGGGAAAAAGTTTGAAATAATAAATATAGATTAAACATTATTACAAATGCTTTAAATTTTCTTAGGCATTCAAAAACTGATTCTTATTTTATGGAGCCATTCAGAATACAAGTTAATGCTTTTAAGTTGGGGGATTTATAATACTAAAACTGCTACTACTAATAATAGATTATGTAATAACAACAACAATAACAATAAAATCAGCAATGAGCAAAATAAATACAAACATAAATATCCATAAATTACTACTACTACTACTACTACTACTACTACTACATCCATGCTATATGCTACTACATCCATACTACTACTACTACTACTACTTCTACTACATCCATGCTATATGCTACTACATCCATACTACTACTACTACTACTACCACATCCACACTATATGCTACTACATCCATACTACTACTACTACTACAACATCCATAATACTACTACTACTACTACTACTACATCCACACTATATGCTACTACATCCATACTACTACTACTACTACTGCTACTAATACATCCACACTATATGCTACTACATCCATACTACTACTACTACTACTACTACTACTACTACTACATCCACACTATATGCTACTACATCCATACTACTACCACTAATACTACATCCATACTAATACTACTACTACATCCATACTACTACTACTACTACTACTACAACTACATCCATACTACTACTACTACAACTACTACTACTACATCCATTCTACTACTGCTACTACTACTACATCCATACTACTACTACTACATCCATACTACTACTACTACTACTACTACTACATCCATACTACTACTACTACATCAATACTACTACTACTACTACTACATCCATACTACTACTACTACTACTACTACTACTACATCCATACTATTACTGCTACTACTACTACTACTACTACATCCATACTACTACTACTACTACTACTACATCCATACTACTACTACTACGACATCCATACTGCTACTACTACTACTACACCCATACTACTACTACTACTACTACTACTACATCCATACTACTACTACTACTACTACTACTACATCCATACTACTACTACTACTACTACTACTACATCCATACTACTACTACTACGAACATCCATACTACTGCTACTACTACTACTACACCCATACTACTACTACTACTACTACTACTACTACATCCATACTACTACTACAACTACATCCATACTACTACTACTACTACTACTACTACATCCATACTACTACTACTACTACTACATCCATACTACTACTACTACTACTACTACTACTACTACTACTACATCCATACTACTACTACTAAATCCATACTACTACTACGACTACTACATCCATACTACTACTACCACTACTACTACTACTACTACTACTACTACATCCATACTACTACTACTACTACTACTACATCCATACTACTATTACTACTACTACTACTACATCCATACTACTACTACCACTACTACTACTACTACTACTACTACTACTACTACTACATCCATACTACTACTACTACTACTACATTCATACTACTACTACCACTACTACTACTACTACTACTACTACTACTACTACATCCATACTACTACTACTACTACTACTACTACTACTACATCCATACTACTACTACTACTACTACATCCACACTAATACTACTACTACATCCATACTACTACTACTACTACAACTACATCCATACTACTACTACTACTACTACATCCATACTACTACTGCTACTACTACTACATCCATACTACTACTACATCCATACTACTACTACTACTACATCCATACTACTACTACTACATCCATACTACTACTACTACTACATCCATACTACTACTGCTACTACTACTACTACTACAACTACTACATCCATACTACTACTGCTACTACTACTACTACTACATCCATACTACTACTACTACTACATCCATACTACTACTACTACATCCACACTACTACTACTACTACTACTACTACTACTACTACTACAACATCCATACTACTACTACTACTACTACTACTACATCCATACTACTACTACTACTACTACTACTACTACTACTACTACATCCATACTACTACTACTACCACTACTACATCCATACTACTACTACCACTACTACTACTACTACTTCTACTACATCCATGCTATATGCTACTACATCCATACTACTACTACTACTACTACCACATCCACACTATATGCTACTACATCCATACTACTACTACTACTACTACTACTACTACTACTACTACTACATCCACACTTTATGCTACTACATCCATACTACTACTACTACTACTTTTACTACTTCTACTACATCCATGCTATATGCTACTACATCCATACTACTACTACTACTACTACTACTACTACTACTACCACATCCACGCTATATGCTACTACATCCATACTACTACTACTACTACTACTACTACTACTACATCCATAATACTACTACTACTACTACTACTACTACATCCATACTATATGCTACTACATCCATACTACTACTACTGCTACTAATACATCCACACTATATGCTACTACATCCATACTACTACTACTACTACTACTACTACTACTACTACTACTACTACTACATCCATGCTATATGCTACTACATCCATACTACTACTACTACTACTACTACTACTACTACTTCTACTACTACTACTACTACTACATCCACACTAGATGCTACTACATTCCATACTACTACCACTAATACTACATCCATACTAATACTACTACTACATCAATACTACTACTACTACTACATCCATACTACTACTACTACTACTACTACTACTACATCCATACTACTACTACCACTACTACTACATCCATACTACTACTACTACTACCACTACTACATCCATACTACTACTACCACTACTACTACTACTACTACTACTACTACTACTACTACTACTACTACATCCATACTACTACTACTACACCTACATCCATACTACTACTGCTACTACTACATCCATACTACTACTACTACTACTACTACTACATCCATACTACTACTACTACTACTACTACTACTACTACTACTACAACATCCATACTACTACTACTACCACTACTACATCCATACTACTACTACCACTACTACTACTACTACTACTACTACTACTACTACTACTACTACTACATCCATACTACTACTACTACACCTACATCCATACTACTACTGCTACTACTACATCCATACTACTACTACATCCATACTAATACTACTACTACATCCATACTACTACTACTACTACATCCATACTAATACTACTACTACATCCATACTACTACTACTATTACTACATCCATACTACTACTACTACTACATTTTTTTTTTTTTTTTTAATTTTATATACTGGTTTGATCCCCGAAGGGAAATTAAGAGAGCACACTCTAGCTACTGATTACAAACGCATGCATACATATATGTGAGTACAGGCCCCTGTATCACACACACACACAAAGGGGCCTGTAGGCATGCAGGGGAGGTAGAGTGGCAGGCAGCTCCTTCTTGGTGCGCCTCAAATGAGCAATTTGTAAAGGGGACGGCACCTTGCTCAAGGGTGCCTCGGCAGTGCTCCGGAGATGAGCTGACACCTCCCACTGTTAGCTCACCTCCGGGTATTTTTGGGGGGGCGGGAGTGGGAATCGAACCGCCGATCTCAAATCATAGGACGACCCGCTCTACCGCCCGCTTTACCACTGAGCCACTGCCGCCCTAATCCATACTACTACTACTACATCCATACTACTACTACTACTACTACTACTACTACATCCATACTACTACTACTACATCCATACTACTACTACTACTACTACTACTACATCCATACTACTACTACTACTACTACTACATCCATACTACTACTACTACTACTACTACATCCATACTACTACTACTACTACTACTACTACATCCATACTACTACTACCACTACTACTACATCCATACTACTACTACTACTACATCCATACTACTGCTACTACTACTACTACATCCATACTACTACTACTACTACTACTACATCCATACTACTACTACCACTACTACTACTACTACTACTACTACATCCATACTACTACTACTACTACTACTACTACTACTACTACTACATCCATACTAGTACTACTACTACAACATCCATACTACTAATACTACTACTACATCCATACTACTACTACTACTACTACATCCATACTACTACTACTACATCCACACTACTACTACTACTACAACATCCATACTACTACTACTACTACTACATCCATACTACATCCATACTACTACTACTACTACTACTACTACATCCATACTACTACTACTACTACTACTACTACTACTACATCCATACTACTACTACTACATCCATACTACTACTACTACTACTACATCCATACTACTACTACTACATCCATACTATTACTACTACTACATCCATACTACTACTACTACTACATCCATACTACTACTACTACTACATCCATACTACTACTACTACTACAACTACATCCATACTACTACTAATACCACTACTACTACTACTACTACTACTACTACATCAATACTACTACTGCTACTACTACTACATCCATACTACTACTACTACTACTACATCCATACTAATACTACTACTACATCCATACTACTACTACTACTACATCCATACTACTACTACCACTACTACTACATCCATACTACTACTACTACTACATCCATACTACTACTACTACTACTACTACTACTGCTACTACAACATCCATACTACTACTACTACCACTACTACATCCATACTACTACTACCACTACTACTACTACTACTACTACTACTACTACTACTACTACTACTACTACTACATCCATACTACTACTACTACACCTACATCCATACTACTACTGCTACTACTACATCCATACTACTACTACTACATCCATACTAATACTACTACTACATCCATACTACTACTACTACTACATCCATACTAATACTACTACTACATCCATACTACTACTACTATTACTACATCCATACTACTACTACTACTACTACATCCATACTACTACTACTACTACTACTACTACATCCATACTACTACTACTACTACTACTACATCCATACTACTACTACTACTACTACTACTACTACATCCATACTACTACTACCACTACTACTACATCCATACTACTACTACTACTACTACATCCATACTACTGCTACTACTACTACTACATCCATACTACTACTACTACTACATCCATACTACTACTACTACTACAACTACATCCATACTACTACTACTACTATTACTACTACTACATCAATACTACTACTGCTACTACTACTACATCCATACTACTACTACTACTACTACATCCATACCAATACTACTACTACATCCATACTACTACTACTACTACTACATCCATACTACTACTACCACTACTACTACATCCATACTACTACTACTACTACTACATCCATACTACTACTACTACTACTACTACTACTACTACTACTACTACAACATCCATACTACTACTACTACCACTACTACATCCATACTACTACTACTACTACATCCATACTACTACTACTACTACATCCATACTACTACTACTACTACTACAACTACATCCATACTACTACTACTACTACTACTACTACTACTACTACTACATCAATACTACTACTGCTACTACTACTACATCCATACTACTACTACTACTACTACATCCATACTAATACTACTACTACATCCATACTACTACTAATACTACTACATCCATACTACTACTACCACTACTACTACATCCATACTACTACTACTACTACTACTACTACTACATCCATACTACTACTACTACTACTACCACTACTACTACTACTACAACATCCATACTACTACTACTACCACTACTACATCCATACTACTACTACTACTACTACTACATCCATACTACTACTACTACATCCATACTACTACTACTACTACATCCATACTACTACTACTACATCATTACTACTACTACTACTACTACTATATCCATACTACTACTACTACTACTACATCCATACTACTACATCCATACTTCTACTACTACTACTACTATATCCATACTACTACTACTACTACTACTACTACATCCATACTACTACAACAACATCCATACTACTACTACTACTACTACTACTACATGCATACTACTACTACTACTACTACTACATCCATACTACTACTGCTACTACTACTACATCCATACTACTACTACTACTACTACTACATGCATACTACTACTACTACTACTACTACATCCATACTACTACTGCTACTACTACTACATCCATACTACTACTACTACTACTACTACTACTACTACATCCATACTACTACTACTACATCCATACTACTACTACTACTACTACTACATCCATACTACTACTGCTACTACTACTACATCCATACTACTACTACTACTACTACATCCATACTACTACTACTACTACATCCATACTACTACTACTACTACTACTACTACTACATCCATACTACTACCACTACTACATCCATACTACTACTACATCCATACTACTACTACTACTACTACTACTACTATTACATCCATACTACTACTACATCCATACTATTACTACTACTACTACATCCATACTACTACTACATCCATACTTCTACTACTACTACTACTACTACATCCATACTACTACTACTACTACTACTACTACTACATCCATACTACTACTACTACTACTACTACATCCATACTACTACTACTACTACTACTACTACTACATCCATACTACTACTACTACTACTACATCCATACTACTACTACTACAACCACCACTACTATTTCCTGATCAGAAGGTCCAAGTAGATATTTAAGCTCTGACATTCGTCTTCTTTTGTGAATAAAATGTGGTTTTGATCCATTGGTCATCCAATCAGAGGTGAGGCTCAGCTGCTCGCTGATGCATTGTGGGTCCTAAATGATCTTGAGCCATTCGTGCTCCAAAAAAGAGATTTATTTTACCTGAATGAAATCTTCCTCCTCCTCCTCTTCCTCCTCTCAGAGCTTGCTGCTGCAGGTCGGACAGGCGATGGTGGAGGAAGAGGCCCAGCAGGCCAAGACGGAGAAGATGCGGTACGTGAAGGAAAGCTGCCCCGCCCTGTGCGTCCCAGGCAGCCTTCAGGATCTCCAGGTAAACGCCTCTTACCTGCCGATGGCACGATTAGTTCACCATTAGTCTGTCTGATCAGAGGTGGACATGAACCACTGCTAGTCCTCACACGTCTTCCAATATCAGCAGGAAGAAACTTCTCCGTTTCATCTCTGAACACCTGCTGTCCTTCTCTTACCTGACCCAGCTTCTCATTTTCCACGTAGCCTGTGAGCTAACAGTTTGTCAGAAACAGGTGCATCTCAACGCCTTGTGCTCCTCTGCTGGAGCTCCATGAAGGCATCTGTTGGTTGTTTTTCTACTATTAACAACAAATGACAGAAATGTGAGACACAGATTTCCTGGGAAGTTAATGAAATGCTCTTCAGGGTCAGAACCCGGCTGTTGGCACGGAGGTGAGACACATGACGGATTTACAAATGATTTTGTGAACTTTTTGTTTGGGCTCCACCACTGGGCTTCCAGCAGACTGGACCAATCAAACTGGTTTTAACCGGTGCTGGAGTCGCCACGGAGACAGTGGGGGTTCAGGTAGTCTTCAGTCATCTAATCCCATTTGGGTTCATTCTAAATCCTTACGTTTGATGAGGTTTGTAGGAATTCTACTACATGAATGCAATAAAGAGAGGTGACAGAACCAGGTTATAAATGCTGAGAGGATAGACCTGAGGTGTTGGCACCTGGTTTGACTTTCCGTCCCTTCGTTCCTCCCCCAGGAGCTGTGCAGGAAACTCCACAAACAGATTGATCTGGTAGACGAGGAGCGGTATGACATGGAGATTAAGGTTCACAAATCCAACAAGGAGGTACATGTTCTGCCATTGGCGGTGAAATCTTCTACATGTTTCAGACTCGTGCAGGTCTGACTCTCCCTCTGCTTTGTCAGATCGATGAGCTGAAGCTGAAAGTTCAGGATCTGAACAGGAAGTTCAAGAAGCCGGTCCTGAGAAAGGTGCGAATGTCGGCCGACGCCATGCTCGCCGCTCTGTTGGGCTCCAAACATAAAGTGTCCATGGACCTGAGGGCCAACCTGAAGCAGGTCAAGAAGGAAGTGAGAGAGGAGGTGGGTGTCTCAAATGTTCACGTAGACGCTGAAGGACCACTGTAGTTTCCTGTTGATTCAGTTCAGTCCGTTTCTGTCAGGAGAAGCAAACAGGCGACTGGAGGAAGAACATCGAGGTCAAGTCTGGGATGGACAGCAGGAAGAAGATGTTTGAGACAGAAGCTTAAAGGCAGTGTGTTTCTGACCAGTAATAGTTGTGTATTAATGTGAGCCAGTGTTGCTGTGAAGTTGTATAAATGGCACAAAACTCATGTGTGGCGTGTGATTCATGGTGAGAATGATCTATAAATAATCAAATCATTATCATATTAACCTTCTACTTATTTTTCCCTACAAAATCAGAATGACCCCCCCCCCAAAAAAAAGACAAAACACAACGGTAATAATGACAGCCATAAATAAAATACTAATTACATCGAGATAGAAGCATTTTAGGGTTTTTTTAGACCTGTTCCACAAAGGTTGAGGATCAGGAGAGAAAAATGTGGATTGCTTTTCATCACAGTTTGAGAAGAACCAGAAAACCCCCAGCAGCCTGCAACCGTATGCAGGAACAACACCAAGGTTCTGGGCTCCACTCCTGTCTGTGGGTTCTCTTCAGGTCCTCCGGCTTCCTCCACAAACATGTCATGTAGGTCAGGTGGCTTTAAAATGCCCACAGGTGTGAATGTTTGTCTGTCTTCAGTGTGGTCCTGCTGTGAACTGCTATCTCATCTGGGGTGTCCCCAGCCTGTTGCCAGCTGGGATGGGTTCCAGCAGAACCTCGTCCAGTTGTACTCAAACAATTGTCTGGAGATCTGCTGGTGTTCAGTATTCATAGTGTACAATTTAAAAAAAATGCAGAAAATAACAAATATCAATCAAGAAGTGATAAACTTAATGAAATAGCTTTCGCAGTATGATAAAATACAAAACAGAGAAACACAAATAGAGGTTAGTTTTAACGAGGAATGGTCACTAAAGCTATCAAATGAACTTGTGCTTAAATCCAGCTCTGCCCTGACTATTCAATGAACTTCAATGTCATGAAGAGTCTCAGCGGAACACCGGGGCCTCGAAGGCCGCGACATTCTGGAAGGACTTCATCATCCTGAACGCAACACGAACTTCTCCTTGAAAACGTTGCTTTTTTCAAAAAAGACAAGAAAATATTTTGTTTAATTGTATTTGCAAAGATCTATATTCATAAATGTAAATATATATAATAAGCAAAGACCTACATTTTATAATGATACTTTGGCATTTATTAAATTAGTCAAAAACTCACCTATAAATTACTTGAATAAATGTAATTTTTTTGAATATCACGCCCTGGAAATAGTTCTATAACCACGGGACAATCTTTATATTCGGTTACTCGATCTGAAATAAAACAAAACAGGACAACTTCCTGCTTCCTGTTAGAATCCTTTTTTTTCCTTTTTTTTTAAATAAAAAAATTTATTGAAGAAAATTCAGTATAGTATACAAAAACAGTATACAATACAGAGAACATATAAAAGAGTTTCCAGGGGGTGTGACCACATGTCCTTACATTACACTAAAACACCTAAAGCGGAACGTATGTTTAAGGTCTTCACAGCCTTTTGTTGTCAGAGCCGTCAATAAGCTGTATATATTGTTCAACATCTTTAAAGAAATTGAATAAAATTAGGTTTTTTTTGCTGAATTTACATTTATGAATAAAAAATTTAGCCAAAATTATTAACAGATTTATAAGAAAATAAGCCTTTTTCTCTTTCTTAGAGCACTTATAAGAACAAAAAACAATATTTTCCCAAGATAGAGTAACGTCTTTGGAAACATAGTCTATAATGAATCTACTGACATCCTTCCAAAGTTTTTTGTATAAGGGCAATGCCAAAGTAGAGGTAACACAGTCTCTGGGTAGTCCTCACAGAAAGAACAGTCTGTATTCATGTCCCTTTTAATTTAACCATGTGGTGATTTACAGGATAGTATTTATGAATAATTCTGAAGGAAACCTCCTTCTCCTTATTGGAGATGAGATATTTGTGTGGAATCATCCAGACCTTGTTCCAATCAATGTTATTCACAAAACGATTCCAATAAGAAACAGAAACAACATCTTTCTGGAACAGAGCACGTGTGTGTCTGTTATCATTACGGGGAAAGGTCGAAAAACACATTTTGCTTCCTGTTAGAATCCGTTGTTTTACTTTACGGCAGTCCGACGTAAAATGACGTAACAGGAAACGTCGATATATTTTATTTTATGAATAAATGAACATAATAAAATATAACCACACCACTATAATTTGAGATGCTCTCTTATGTTTCGAATAAACTTGGTTAATTATTAATGTATTTTTTAATTATTTCTTTTTGAATAAAGTTGTTTCAGGTCACGCGAGGACATGTGACATCACGGGAACGTCACGTGACACGCCTGAGGAACAATCGGGAAGTGGTCGGACTTCAGCTGCGACGGATTCACGGCCGCTCCCCCCCAGAGTAAACCTCAGCCGAACGGAGCACCGAACACCGGATACCGGAGCAGCGAACACCGGATACCGGAGCACCGAACACCGGATACCGGAGCACCGAACACCGGACGGAGGAGCTTCTTGTTTCCGTGACGACCGAGCACCATGACGGCCGCGGTGTTCTTCGGCTGCACCTTCATCGCCTTCGGCCCCGCCATCGCGCTCTTCCTGTTCACCATCGCTCGGGAGCCGCTGCGGGTCATCTTCCTCATCGCGGGGTGAGCGGTCCCTCCCCCGGGGCTGAGCGGGCGTGAGGTCCGAGGCCCGGGGGCCTGTCTGTCTGTTGGTTCGGTCGGCCGTTAGCTGGAGCTAGCTAGCTACAACTAGCTAACGGCTACATGAGCTAGCAGCTAACGCGGTGCCGGAGAGGAAACTGTCCGTTTACCGTAAATACCGGAAAACAGCGTTAGCTTTAGCTTCTAGCCGAACCAGGTGGTTCCTGTCCTCTGGCTGGAGTGTGTGTGTGTGTGTGTGTGTGTGTGTGTGTGTGTGTGTGTGTGTGTCTGTGTGTCTGTGTGTGTGTGTCTGTGTGTGTGTCTGTGTGTGTGTCTGTGTGTGTGTCTGTGTGTGTTTTGTGTTTTTTATTGTGTGTCCGTCTGTGTGTGTGCATGTGTGTGTCTGTGTGTGTGTCTGTGTCTGTGTCTGTGTCTGTGTGTGTGTGTCTGTGTGTGTCTGTGTGTGTTTTGTGTTTTTTATTGTGTGTCCGTCTGTGTGTGTGCATGTGTGTGTCTGTGTGTGTGTCTGTGTCTGTGTGTGTGTGTGTGTCTGTGTCTGTATGTGTGTGTCTGTGTGTGTGTGTGTGTGTGTGTGTGTGTGTGTGTGTCTGTGTGTGTGTGTGTCTGTGTGTGTGTCTGTGTGTGTTTTGTGTTTTTTATTGTGTGTCCGTCTGTGTGTGTGCATGTGTGTGTATGTCTGTGTGTGTGTCTGTGTGTGTGTGTCTCTGTGTGTGTGTGTCTCTGTGTGTGTCTGTGTGTGTGTGTGTGTGTGTCTCTGTGTGTGTCTGTGTGTGTGTGTTTTGTGTTTCTTACTGTGTGTGTGTGTTTTGTGTTTCTTACTGTGTGTGTGTGTTTTGTGTTTCTTACTGTGTGTGTGTTTTGTGTTTCTTACTGTGTGTGTGTGTTTTGTGTTTCTTACTGTGTGTGTGTGTTTTGTGTTTCTTACTGTGTGTGTGTGTGTTTTGTGTTTCTTACTGTGTGTGTGTCCTCAGGGCCTTCTTCTGGCTGGTGTCTCTGCTGCTCTCGTCTCTGGTCTGGTTCATCTCGGTCCAGATCAGCGACCAGGACAATCCGGCGCAGCAGAAGGGGCTCCTGGTGTTCGGGGTGGTTCTGTCAGTGCTGCTGCAGGAGACCTTCCGCTTCGCCTACTACAAGCTGCTCAAGTGAGTCAGTGCTGGGGTCTGTTCTGGGGTCGATTGTGGGGTCTGTTCTGGGGTCTGTCGTTGAGTATGTTCTGGGATCTGTCGTGGGGTCTGTTCAGCGGTCTGTCCTTGAGTCTGTTCTGGGGTCTGTCCTTGAGTCTGTTCTGGGGTCTGTCCTTGAGTATGTTCTGGGGTCTGTTGTTGAGTCTTTCCTGGTGTCTGTTCTTGGGTCTGTTCTGGGGTCTGTTCTGGATCTGACCTGGGGTCTCTTCTGGGTCTGACCTGGGGTCTGTTGTTGAGTCTTTCCCGGTGTCTGTTCTGGGGTCTGTTCTGGGCCTGTTCTGGGTCTGTTCTGGGGTCTGTTCTGGGTCTGACCTGGGGTCTCTTCTTGGTCTGTTCTGGGGTCTATCCTTGGGGCTGTTCTTTGTCTGTTCTGGGTCTGTGATGGGCTGGGTCCCAGGTCTTTGAAGGGATGGTTGTGATTGGTTAGTGTTTCGGGGCGTGGCAACCCCCGTGACTCAGGAGTCTTGTCCTCTCATGCTCGTGTTTCAGGAAAGCCAATGAAGGCCTTCTGGCGCTCAGTCAGGAGGAAACCATGCCCATCTCCATCCGCCAGCTGGCCTACGGTACGTCTCACGCCGCCCACCTCATGTCGGTCGCTTCTCACACCTCATGTCGGTCGCTTCTCACACCTCATGTGGGTCGCTTCTCACACCTCATGTGGGTCGCCTCTCACACCTCATGTGGGTCGCCTCTCACACCTCATGTCGGTCGCTTCTCACACCTCATGTGGGTCGCTTCTCACACCTCATGTGGGTCGCTTCTCACACCTCATGTGGGTCGCTTCTCACACCTCATGTCGGTCGCTTCTCACACCTCATGTCGGTCGCTTCTCACACCTCATGTCGGTCGCCTCTCACACCTCACGTGGGTCGCCTCTCACACCTCATGTCGGTCGCTTCTCACACCTCATGTGGGTCGCTTCTCACACCTCATGTGGGTCGCTTCTCACACCTCACGTGGGTCGCTTCTCACACCTCATGTCGGTCGCTTCTCACACCTCATGTGGGTCGCTTCTCACACCTCATGTCGGTCGCTTCTCACACCTCATGTGGGTTGCTGATGTCGGTGCACTAACGCTGTCTGTGGTGTGTCAGTGTCCGGCCTGGGCTTCGGCTTCATGAGCGGGGCCTTCTCCGTGGTGAACATCCTGGCGGACTCGGTGGGACCGGGGACGGTGGGGATCCACGGAGACTCCCAGCACTACTTCCTGTCGTCAGGTAGCACCACCCTCACAAATGTCAGCTGCTGATTTGTGTGTGTGTGTATGGTTAACCTTTAGGGAGAGGTCAACCACACACACACACATCATGTTACTGATGTGTGTGTGTGTGTGTGTGTGTGGTTGACCTCTTGCTAAGGTTAAAGGTCTTCCTGGAGTGGGTCACTGATCAAGATGTGGAATGAAATCCTGATGTTCTTCTGGATCACTGATCCTGATGTTCTCCTGATGTTCTCCTGATGTTCTCCTGATGTTCTCCTGATGTTCTCCTGATGTTCTCCTGCTCTCCAGCCTTCATGACGATGGCGATCATCCTGCTCCACATGTTCTGGGGGGTCGTCTTCTTTGATGCCTGTGAGAAGCAGCGCTGGTGGGCCGTAGCCGCCGTGGTCATCAGCCACCTCATTGTTTCCTGTCTGGTGAGTATTCTGAGGGGTAAGTTAAAGGTTTGTGGGGGGGGGGGTGTCATTAAAACAAAGGTCAGCCCAAACTTTCAGCCAGTGACGAATTGCGTAACGTTTCTTCAACCCACGTTCTTCTTTCTCTCCTGGTTCCAGACCTTCCAGAACCCAGAGTACGTGGCCAGCCTGGTTCCCACCTATGTCATCCTGCTGCTGATGGGGGTCTGGGCCTTCTACTGCGCCGGGGGGTCACTCAGGAATCTGAAACTCTGCCTCACCTGCAAAGACAAGGACTTCCTGCTGGCCAACCACCGGGCCAGATAACGCAGCACACCCAGGAGTGTGTAGGACTCCTGGAACGAGAACGTCCCAGGAGGGAGGGGTCCATCCCCTGGTGACCTGCTGGCAGCAGCAGCTCCTTAAAGAGCCGGTGATGATTCAGCTGTTAGGGTTTCATTTACATCCAGTTCAAAACACACCTGTTAGTTACCTGAGGCCATAAAAAGAAAGGTCACATGACCAAACCTGCCACACGGATTGGAGCTGGTGACTCAGAGTGTACATGTTCTAATGTTCCTGTTCCTGTGATCCCCTCTGTGAACAAACTGTATTAATGCATTTCTGACTCTGACATGTAAATAGTGTTTCTCCAGATGTGACTCGTTGCTTTTATCCTTAAGGTGAGCGGCTCTGAGGCCAGACGGGGGTAGGACTCCTCAGTTCTACCACAGAACGTAGGAGATGTTCTGAGTCTGGATCAGGTTCTGTCAGGATAATGGTTTCTGGTTCTGTTCAGCTGTGGTCAGAATATTCCTCCTGTAATCAAGAGGACAACCTCCGTCCTGAGGTGAGTGGAGTCAAGCTGCAGAGGAAACAGGACATTATTCCACCATCACAGCTGCTACTCCTTTGACCTTTGACCTCTGACAACAGGAAGTGTGTGTTATTGGCTATTTGATCAGTTGTCAGGAACAGATTAGCGATGCAGCGTCCACAAGCCAGTCATGATGTCCAAGAATCATGGGTAGTAGTAGAGATCCCCGTAGGGGAGATGGAGCTGTTTCTAGCCTGATTAAATCACCATGGCAACCAGATGAGAGGTGAGCAGGAAGGTGTTGCTGACAGACTGAACGCACCGGTTGTTTTCTCATCTGTTGTACAAACAGTTCGATGGATGTGAGCAAACATTTAGAGTCCTTCCTGTTGTGTTCATCCTGATTCCTGGTTTCCTGTCCGGTAAGTTTGAATTTAATGACCACGGTTTGGCTCAACATGTTCAAACAGCAGAATTAAAGTGCTGGTGTTATTCCTGTGCACCACACGGAGGCGCTGTTCTCATGGCTCAATGTAAAATTATGCAAATCCACCCGCCAACCCATCTTCAACCAGTGATCTGGAGGGGGGGTCACTGAGCAACACTGTGGACAGGGGAGCCCAGACGTCCTTCTCTTCACACTAACATGAGATCAGCCCCCCCATCCTGGAGGAGCCCCTTCCACCTTAGAATACTTTGAGGATCTCGTCAGTCCCACTACCATGTCTTACACAGAGGAAACAGAGGCTGAGGTCTCGGAGGTGGACTCGGACCAGAGCGCTGCTCCTCCCCCTCCAGCGGAGCCAGCTGAGGCGGCTCGGGCATCTGTTCCAGATGCCTCCCGGACGCCTCCCTGGGGAGGTGTTCCAGGCATGTCCTACCGGGAGGAGACCTCTGGGAAGACCAAGGACACTGGAGGGACTATGTCTCTGGGCTGGCCTGGAAACGCCTCGGGCTCCCCCCGGAGGAGCTGGAGGAGGTGTCTGGGGAGAGGGAAGTATGGGCATCCCTGCTGAGACTGTTGCCCCTGTGACCGTGTTTTTGAAATAAAACTGGTGTTGCCTTTAACCCGGAATCACAAGAGAAAAGCCTGATTTCTAATTGGTTGAGGTTTTAAAAGGCTGGTTTCTATTGGTGGCCACGCACCCGGTCGACGCGGTTCCCGACACAGTTCCGGTTCGGTAGAAGGTGACTCTGGATCTCCTTGATGGCGGGAATCATTCCGGAATGGACCGCTGCCGCCTCCCTGCAGGTGAGCTGGTCAGTGAGTTACCTGACAGCACATCCCTTCAACTCTTATTGCCCCGCCTACCGGTGCATATTTTATGCCAATTAGCAGTTGTGGGGCCCCGCCCATCGGTGCATACTTTATGCTAATGAGTAGGTGCGGGGTTCTTGAAGCGCGCCGCGGAGCCCCCGCACCAGCCGGATGGAGCAGCGGCGGGAGTCCAGCCGGATGCTGTCCGCCCCCCACTGACTCGATCCGGGACACGAATGGATCCCCACGCGGGACGCGGCCGGAGGTGCGCGTTGTACTTGCTGCCGGTGTTTCTGACCCTCCTGCATCAAGGTGAGGCTCCGCCGGCGGAAACAGAACCGGAACCGTTCAGTCAGAGGGGGTTTGGGGTGCTTCACGCTGCTGTGTCCCGGTTCGGACTGACGGTCTGGTCCCTGTTGCAGCGCCTCTGTCCCGCGGAGTGGAGCCGACCCGCCGGGGCCCGTCTAATGAGTGAGTTGTCTGTGTCCAACCGGCAACGCAGGAAAACCATCACTATTATCATGAGGAGTCATGCATGTATTTAATTTGACTATTTTATACATTAATTGTATTTTATACTATTTATAATATTTTATATGTTCTGCCTTTTTCCATATCCTCTTCTTAATTTTTTAAAAAATACTGATAAATATTCAAAACAATCAATTGTCCGATGAAGTGATAGAACAATAAAAAGCAAACATTTTTAAGGTTGATTCATCCTTTAAATAACTGAAGTAAAATTATTAAAACTTGAAAAGTTTGAAACATTTACTATTTTAATCTCCAAGATTTCTCACTTGGGATTAGTTCAAAACGCTAATTTTAACAGGTTTTTAAAAATTTATTTGACATTTCATGAGTTAGTTGCTGAAGTGGTCTGCAGATGAGTTATTGATGGTGATCACGAGTTATTGATGGTGATCATGAGTCATTGATGGTCATCATGAGTCATTGATGGTGATCTTGAGGCCTGGTTGTTTCAGGTGTATTTTTCTGATTTGGCTGTTTCTTGGATGTTATTTTTTGAGTTTGGTGGTGGGGTTGTGGTGTCGTGGGGAAGGCAGCGAGGGGAACAAACCTCTCCTTGTTCTTTCTGTCCCAGCAGTGGGAGCAGTGGGATAAAGCAGCAGAAATGGGACACCACTTTCCTGGGAGGGCAGGTAGGCAGCTGCATTGATCATTGATGATGATGATGGAGCCGTTTCTGGCAGCGAACACATAGCCAGAGAAAAATCTCCTCAAAAATCTGCAAGGCTCACACCAAAACACGGACGAATCGACGGGGCGGCACGTTTCTGCCGAGTATTTCCTCCGTTTGTTGTGTTACAGATGTGTTACAATAACTACACATATAAAGTACACGCAGGTACACAAACATGTGAAGATGCTGCATATATTTTAACTGCATTGAAAGAAATGGCTTCAGACTTTATGATTAAAATTATGTTGAAATTCTGTCTAAAGGAGCATCAACTGCCAGTCACAGCGGCTTTATTGTGGTGGAGGTTATTAAGTTAGGGTATCATTGGGTTGGGGTATCATAGGGTTAGGGTATCATAGGGTTGGGGTATCATAGGGTTAGGGTATCATAAGGTTAGGGTAAGGGTATCATAGGGTTAGGGTATCATAGGGTTAGGGTAAGGGTATCATAGGGTTAGGATATCATAGGGTTAAGGTATCATAGGGTTAGGGTATCATAGGGTTAGGGTATCATAGGGTTAGGGTAAGGGTATCATAGGGTTAGGATATCATAGGGTTAAGGTATCATAGGGTTAGGGTATCATAGGGTTAGGGTATCATAGGGTTAGGGTAAGGGTATCATAGGGTTAGGATATCATAGGGTTAAGGTATCATAGGGTTAGGGTATCATAGGGTTAGGGTAAGGGTATCACAGGGTTAGGGTATCATAGGGTTAGGGTATCATAGGGTTAGGGCATCATAGGGTTAGGGTAAGCGTATGATTGGGTTAGGGTATCACAGGGTTAGGGTAGTATAGGGTTAGGGTAATATAGGGTTATGGTTAGGGTATTATAGGAAATAGAACTACAGTAAACCTTCAAGCAGATGAAAGAGCGTCTTGATCGTTGTCTAACCCCTTTTATATAAAAATGTCCCATGAAATCATGCAGGAGCTGCAAATTGATCACATCAAACCCTAACCCTGAATCTAACCCTAACCCTGAATCTAACCCTAACTCTAATCCTAATCCTAACCCTAACCTTGATCACATGCAGAGATATGACCTGAAAGTGGTCGTTGTTCACAGTGACCGTCTAAATCTCTGGATTGTCCACGGGGACATTTTTCCACAGAACGTGAGCAGGAGGACACACAGCTGGTCTGTCATCTCCTCGTCTCTACTCGTCTCCTCGTCTCTACTCGTCTCCTCGTTTCTTCTCATCTCCTCGTCTGTCTTCGTCTCCTCGTCTCTACTCGTCTCCTCGTTTCTTCTCGTCTCCTCGTCTCTCCTCGTCTCTCCTCGTCTCTCAGAGCCTCGTTCACTCCTTTTGCTTCCGTTTGGCTCCAGGAGGCGTGAGAATAAACGGGCAGCACAGGTCCCAGATCTGCTCTACCTCATGTCTGAGCGCCAGTTCAGTCGTTGCTAGGTAGGGATCACCACCGCCCCTCCACCTCCAGCTGTCTGTGGGTAGGGATGGCTGGATAGACAGACAGACAGACAGACAGGTAGACAGGTAGATAGATAGATAGATAGATAGATAGATAGATAGATAGATAGATAGATAGATAGATAGATAGATAGATAGATAGATAGATAGATAGATAGATAGATAGATAGATAGATAGGTAGGTAGGTAGGTAGGTAGGTAGATACTTTAATAATCCTGGAGGAAATTGCACATATCCACTGCTCAGCCAAACACCAGGAAAAAACAAAAACAAACCCAACAGGACAGACCACGAGACAGACACTACACTAACAGACACATGTAGCACTAACAGGACATATACTAAAAAAATTAAAAAATAAACAGTATAAAATTAAATTAAATGAATCCATTTAACCCCGTGCTGACCTCCCCACCTGACCTGTCGTGTTGTTGCTGGCAGCCGTTTCACCAGCAGGATGTAGGTGGGCTGTGGGTGCACTAGTTTGTGATCTGATTTACCTAGTGGAGGGAGGGGGGTGGCGGTGTATGCCTCCTTAGCATTAGTGTAGAACAGATCGATGGTTCTGTTCTTCCGTGTGGGACAGTCTACACACTGGACCATTGTGGGGAGAGATGAGTCCAAGGTGACGTGGTTAAAGTCACCAGATCACCACCACCTCCAGCTGTCTGTGGGTAGGGATCACCACCGCTCCCATCTACTTTGTTCTCTGGGACCTTCGTGACGACGTCTCTTCATCAAATGATGTCATTTCAAAATATTCCAAGATAATCTCAGTATTTCATTCTTATTGTATTTGTCTTTTCCATGACACCAGTGTTACAGGTCAGCAGCTCTACATATAAACTGTTAAACTGCTAGAAGACCACAGTTTTGCGTGTCTTCATCATCGAGAATGGGAAGCCTTGCAGGGGTGTGGTGGAGGTTCTGGGGGGGTTGAAAGCGTAGTCGGGAGCCACAGAGGAGGCGGCGGTGATGACTGGATGACGGATCTTTTCATTCTTTCTTTCTTTCTTTCTTTCTTTCTTTCTTTTCGTTCTTTTCCTGAGCCCTCATTGGCCCGTCCTCACCTGCAGCACTCTGGCAGCAGCTGCTGGGATTATTGAGGAATTACTGAGGAATTATTGTCGCAAAAAAACCACAGAATTTTAAAAGGCTGGAGTTTCTCACAGCTGAACGATCTCTTTTTAAATCAACATCTCCCTTTTAAATGGAAGCTCGACACTATTCTGACACTATACTGACACTATACTGACACTACACTGACACTATACTGACACTATACTGACACTATACTGACACTATACCGACACTACACTGACACTATACCGACACTACACTGACACTACACTGACACTACACTGACACTACACTGACACTATACTGACACTATACTGACACTATACCGACACTACACTGACACTACACTGACACTACACTGACACTACACTGACACTATACTGACACTATACTGACACTATACTGACACTACACTGACACTACACTGATACTATACTGACACTATACTGACACTATACTGACACAATACTGACAGTATACTGACACTACACTGACACTATACTGACACTATACTGACACTATACTGACACTATACTGACACTATACCGACACTACACTGACACTATACCGACACTATACTGACACTATACTGACACTATACTGACACTATACTGACACAATACTGACACTATACTGACACTATACTGACACTATACCGACACTACACTGACACTATACTGACACTATACCGACACTACACTGACACTATACCGACACTATACTGACACTATACTGACACAATACTGACACTATACCGACACTACACTGACACTATACTGACACTATACTGACACTATACCGATACTATACTGACACTACACTGACACTATACCGATACTATACCGATACTATACCGATACTATACCGATACTATACCGACACTATACTGACACTATACTGACATGATACTGACACTACACTGACACTATACTGACACTATACTGACACAATACTGACACTATACTGACACTACACTGACACTATACTGACACTATACTGACACTATACTGACACTATACTGACACTATACCGACACTACACTGACACTATACCGACACTATACTGACACTATACTGACACTATACTGACACTATACTGACACTATACTGACACAATACTGACACTATACTGACACTACACTGACACTATACTGACACTATACTGACACTACACCGACACTACACTGACACTATACTGACACTATACTGACACTATACCGATACTATACTGACACTACACTGACACTGTACCGATACTATACCGATACTATACCGATACTATACCGACATTATACTGACACTATACTGACACGATACTGACACTACACTGACACTATACCGATACTATACCGACACTATACCGACATTATACTGACACTATACTGACACTATACCGACACTATACCGACACTATACTGACATTATACTGACACTATACCGATACTATACCGATACTATACCGATACTATACCGACATTATACTGACACTATACTGACACGATACTGACACTACACTGACACTATACCGATACTATACCGACACTATACCGACATTATACTGACACTATACTGACACTATACCGACACTATACTGACACTACACTGACACTATACCGATACTATACCGACACTATACCGACATTATACTGACACTATACTGACACTACACTGACACTATACCGACACTATACTGACACTATACTGACACTATACTGACACTATACTGACACTATACTGACACAATACTGACACTATACTGACACTATACTGACACTACACTGACACTATACCGACACTACACTGACACTATACTGACACGATACTGACACTACACTGACACTATACCGATACTATACCGACACTATACCGACATTATACTGACACTATACTGACACTATACCGACACTATACCGACACTATACTGACATTATACTGACACTATACTGACATTATACTGACACCATACTGGCACTATACTGACACTATACTGACACTATACTGACACTATACTGACACTATACTGACACTATACTGACACTATACTGACACTATACTGACATTATACTGACACTATACTGACACTATACTGACATTATACTGACACTATACTGACACTATACTGACACTATACTGACACTATACTGACACTATACCGACACTATACTGACACTATACTGACATTATACTGACACTATACTGACATTATACTGACACCATACTGGCACTATACTGATACTATACTGACATTATACTGACACTATACTGACGTCATACTGACAGTATACTGACAGGCAGGATTGGATGATGGTTTCAGGTGTGAATGTTGTCTGGAATTCCTTTTCATTCCGTTTCTCTCCTTGAAGGACTTCCTGTCAGAAAACAACACGCCTGCCGGTCAGCAATTGGTCAGTCAGACTGTGCTGACGTCGACCTCCCAATGGACCCCATACTCAAACCAATCACCTGCAAGCCCAGCACCATTCCAACAGAAACATTCAAGAACAAATTCATACAGCCAATCAGCAGCTAGGCAAACACCAGCCGGTCAACCAGCCAACAAGATGCCATTCAACCAATCACAGACCGGTCTGACCACATCAAGTCAATCTCCACTAGCAGCTAGCCAATCAACAAGAAGCCAGACAACACAAACACGGACCACCACAAAACCAGCCAATCATTTAACAAGAGAGAAACTACTCAGTCAACCAGCAGTCAGTAAAGCAGAAACCAGTCAACCACCAACCAGGTTACAACTAAACCAGTCACAGACCAGTCCGGCATTAGTACCCGCCCCCCCAGCATTATCAAGCCCTGCAGCCAGCACACCAGTGAGCAGAACAGCTCCTAGCCAATCAGCAACCAAGACACAATTTAACCAATTACAAACCAGTCAAACACCAACGATGCAATCTTCCGCCCCCACAGCATCCGCCAGCCAACCATCATCTACCCCAGCAATATCAAGCCAATCATCAACTCTAGCAGCTCCACCCAGCCAATCATCAGTCATCACACCATCTAACCATTCATCAACAGTCCCAGTGTCAGCCAGCCAATCAGTAAACAGAATTAAGTCATCCAGCCCATCTGAAACCAATACACAATCAAACCAATCACTGACTGCTAGCCCAGCAACATCTGGCCAATCACCATCCACTACAACCTCAGCCAACCAATTATCAACTAGTCTAGAAACATCCAATGAAACATCACCCATCATTATAACAACCAGCCAATCACAATTCAACCAGTCACACACCAGTCCAGGACCATCTAGCCAGTCATCAACCGCTACAGCATCACCCAGCCAATCACGTGGAAGCAGGACACCAGTCACCACCACAACACCAGCTCTATCCAGCCAATCGCCAGTCAGCACATCCCCAGTGAGTCAGCCACAGGGCGGGGTGGTACCATCCATTCAACCTTCAGCAAATAGAGATGAATTCCGAAACCAATCAGAAACCATCACAGTAACAGCCAGCCAATCAGCAAGCATAAAAATTTCATCTAGCCAGTTGCCGTCCATTACAGAAAAATTCCACCAATCAGCAGCCACCACGATGCCAACCAGTGAACAACCAGCCAGGAAGGCACTGACCAACACATCATCTGATCCTTCAGTCAAAAGTGGGTCAGAATCTAGCCAATCAGCATCTAGCCAGAAACCTCTGAGCCAATCACAAAGCAGCTTAAAGACATCAGTCAGCCCATCATCCCCCAGTTATTCACCACACACTTCAATAGCAGCCAATCAATCAATCAATATTCTAAAGACATCACTCCATGGATCCTCACAGAGCCAATCAGATTTCAGCCCAGTGGACCAATCCCAGCCCCCGACCAGAGCAACCCAGATGTCTCCACCGTTAGCAGCAAAAGAACGTCCCGCTAATAACGCCCCGCCCCCCCGACAGCTGAAGGAAGGTCCGAGTCCAGCCCTCCGTAGGACGGCAGGTAGGTTCACACTGATGGTGAACGTGTAATCACAGCGTCCACGTGACATCAGCCCCCCCCCCAACGGGGGGCGGGGAGCCGGCAGAGCACCTGTATAAATACATAAATACACACGTAGAATTATATACACACATGTACATTGGTGTCCAGTATTTTTTTATTTATTCAGTTTATTTTCTTCTTTCCTGACATGTTATTACAACATATTTCACTTTCATCAGTGTTTGGACATCAGCAACAACATCCCAGAAGAAAATGACAAGGGTTGACGGGTAGAAGCCATTGGCTTGTGAGGTTCGCGTCCCCCAAATCAACAACATCTCTCTTATTGCAGCACATTGTCAACCAATACATACATTTCATGTCACAGTTCAACATCAGTTATTTTGTTCTGGTGCATTGTTGTTTTAAATCGTCCATTCAGACCAATAGGCGTGCATCTTTGCACACGTCTTTGTCAGTTTTTGAGAAGAGTCCAATTTTTTTTAATGTTTGTTTTGTAACACACACATGTACGTAAATACACACACACGTATGTAAATACACAGACATATGTAAATACACACACACACGTACATAAATACACACACGTAAATAAATACACACACGTACATAAATACACACACGTACGTAAATATAAACACATGTACATTAAATATACACACACATACATAAATGTCCAGGAGAGTGTCAGGTGTGATGTGTGATAGAAGAGTTTCAGCTAAAATGAAAGGAAAGGTGTACAAAACTGTGGTGAGACCAGCGATGTTGTTTGGTCTAGAGACAGTGTCCCTGAGGAAAAGACAGGAGACAGAGCTGGAGGTAGCAGAGATGAAGATGCTGAGGTTCTCTCTGGGAGTGACCAGGATGGATAGGATCAGGAATGAGTACATCAGAGGGACAGCACATGTTAGAGGTTCTGGAGATAAAGTCAGAGAGGCCAGACTGAGATGGTTTGGACATGTCCAGAGGAGAGATAGTGAATATATTGGTAGAAGGATGCTGAGTTCTGAACTGCCAGGCAGGAGGCCTAGAGGAAGACCAAAGAGGAGGTTTATGGATGTAGTGAAAGAGGACATGAAGGTAGTTGGTGTGAGAGGAGAGGATGAGAAGACAGGGTTAGATGGAGGACACTGATTGGCTGTGGAGACCCTGAAGGGAAAAGCCCAAAGGAGAAGAAGATAAACATACACACATGTATATCCATAAATATACACACCTATATACATGAATATATACATACATTTACATATACACACACACACACACACACGTATCAGTTACTGCAGCAGTCATGAGGGGTCCTCTCCATCTCTGTTTACTCTGAGGCCCCTCAGACTCCTGGGGCCCCTGAGGCCGCTGAGGCCCCTGGGGCCTCATGAGTCTCATGGGCCTCAGAGTCTCAGGGGCCTCAGAGTTTCATGGGGCTCATGAATCTCATGGGCCTCAGGGGCCCCTGAGGGGGCCCTGAGATGATACTGGACTCCATCAGGATGTGCTTCTGAAGAGTGTTTGTGCTGCTTCACCAGCAGAGCCGTGTCCTCTGCCCTGTCTGAATGGAGGTCATTGTGTCCCGTCGGGGTCATGTGACTGCAGTCTTTACCAGGCCACTGGCCACAGATGTCAGACGGGTGAGTCTCACACCTGTCGCCCGTCAGCTGTCTGTTTCTGATGATCTTAAGACACATATGAAGTCCTGTGGACTTGGATCAGAACAAAAAGCCGTGTAACGTGTTTCCTGATGTCGTGTTTCAGTCCCGAACCGGGGCTTTGAGCGGGAGATGACCTGCAGGTCGTGGGGTCAGTACAACTACGAGACCTTCGACGGTCTGTACTTCTACTTCCCGGGCCGGTGCTCCTACACGCTGCTGAGGGACTGTGAGGAAACCAGCCGGGCCAGCGTCGTGGTCCAGGTGAGTCCCGGGAGGCTCCGCCTCCATGCCCTCCATGCCGCGGAAAGTCCCTCAAAGAAACGCTGTGACTCCTGCAGGGGTCAGGCTCCGCCCCAGGAGAGGCTTTCTGAGGATTAGTGAAGGCCACCTGGTGATTAGAACCAATTACCTTTAAATGCTGCAATCTACCCAGAATGCAACAGAGCAGGACGTTGTTTCCCTCAAGATACAGGAGATACTGTGTGTGTGTGTGTGAGTGTGTGTGTGTGAGCTGGCAGCACACACACACACACACACACACACACGTGTGCTGCCAGCTCACACACACACACACACACACACACACACACACACACGTTTTAGGATCAGTGATGTGGTTTAAAATCAGAGGACGATGAAGTCTAAACGATCTGGACCCCCAGGCACATGGAGCTCAGGTCAGCTGGGGCCCCTGGGGGTCTCACTGAACAGTTTATTTCTGAGTGCAGGTCCACAATGACCCAGGTTGTGGCTCCGCCCCCTACACTTGCCCCCGGTCCGTCAGCCTCTTCCTGCCCTGGGAGGGGGAGGTCCGGCTGCACGCCACCAACGTCACCTTCAAAGGCCAAAGGTCAGCGGCGCCACGTGACAACCAGCAGAACCTGATCAGATGGGGACAGCGGCCCGTGTCGCTGGTACTGCTGGGTTCTGTTGTGGTTCTGGTTCTGCTGGTGTTCTGCTGGGTTCTGGTTCTGCCGGGCTCTGGTTCTGCTGGGTTCTGTTGTGGTTCTGGTTCTGCTGGTGTTCTGCTGGGTTCTGGTTCTGCTGGGTTCTGGTTCTGCTGGGTTCTGTTGTGGTTCTGGTTCTGCTGGTGTTCTGCTGGGTTCTGATTCTGCTGGATTCTGGTTCTGCTGGGTTCTGTTTTGGTTCTGGTTCTGCTGGGTTCTGTTGTGGTTCTGGTTCTGCTGGTGTTCTGCTGGGGTCTGTTGGGTTGTGACCTCCTCTCGGTGCTCCAGCTTGCAGCTGCCCCATCAGCTCCAGGACCTTCAGCTGGAGCGGATCTCCCACTACGTCCTGGTGACCCAGCAGCATGGCTTCACGCTGGCGTGGGACGGGGGCGGCGGCTCCGTCTACGTCAAACTCAGCCCAGAGTTTGTGGGCAGGACCTGCGGCCTGTGTGGAAACTTCAACGCCGACATCCAGGACGACCTGAAGACCAGCTACGGTAACCACAGGGGGCACCATCACCCTAACCCTAACCACAGGGGGCACCATCACCCTAACCCTAACCACAGGGGGCACCATCACCCTAACCACAGGGGGCACCATCACCCTAACCCTAACCACAGGGGGCACCATCACCCTAACCCTAACCACAGGGGGCACCATCACCCTAACCCTAACCACAGGGGGCACCATCACCCTAACCACAGGGGGCACCATCACCCTAACCCTAACCACAGGGGGCACCATCACCCTAACCCTAACCACAGGGGGCACCATCACCCTAACCCTAACCACAGGGGGCACCATCACCCTAACCACAGGGGGCACCATCACCCTAACCCTAACCACAGGGGGCACCATCACCCTAACCCTAACCACAGGGGGCACCATCACCCTAACCACAGGGGGCACCATCACCCTAACCCTAACCACAGGGGGCACCATCACCCTAACCCTAACCACAGGGGGCACCATCACCCTAACCCTAACCACAGGGGGCACCATCACCCTAACCACAGGGGGCACCATCACCCTAACCCTAACCACAGGGGGCACCATCACCCTAACCCTAACCACAGGGGGCACCATCACCCTAACCCTAACCACAGGGGGCACCATCACCCTAACCACAGGGGGCACCATCACCCTAACCCTAACCACAGGGGGCACCATCACCCTAACCCTAACCGCAGGGGGCACCATTACCCTAACCCTAACCACAGGGGGCACCATCACCCTAACCACAGGGGGCACCATCACCCTAACCCTAACCATAGGGGGCACCATCACCCTAACCATAACCACAGGGGGCACCATCACCCTAACACTAACCACAGGGGGCACCATCACCCTAACCCTGACCACAGGGGGCACCATCACCCTAACCCTAACCACAGGGGGCACCATCACCCTAACCCTAACCACAGGGGGCACCATCACCCTAACCACAGGGGGCACCATCACCCTAACACTAACCACAGGGGGCACCATCACCCTAACCCTAACCACAGGGGGCACCCTAACCCTAACCACAGGGGGCACCATCACCCTAACACTAACCACAGGGGGCACCATCACCCTAACCACAGGGGGCACCATCACCATAACCCTAACCACAGGGGGCACCATCACCCTAACCACAGGGGGCACCATCACCCTAACCCTAACCACAGGGGGCACCATCACCCTAACCACAGGGGGCACCATCACCCTAACCCTAACCACAGGGGGCACCATCACCCTAACCCTAACCACAGGGGGCACCATCACCCTAACCCTAACCACAGGGGGCACCATCACCCTAACCACAGGGGGCACCATCACCCTAACCCTAACCACAGGGGGCACCATCACCCTAACCCTAACCACAGGGGGCACCATTACCCTAACCCTAACCACAGGGGGCACCATCACCCTAACCACAGGGGGCACCATCACCCTAACCACAGGGGGCACCATCACCCTAACCCTAACCACAGGGGGCACCATCACCCTAACCCTAACCACAGGGGGCACCATCACCCTAACACTAACCACAGGGGGCACCATCACCCTAACCCTGACCACAGGGGGCACCATCACCCTAACCCTAACCACAGGGGGCACCATCACCCTAACCCTAACCACAGGGGGCACCATCACCCTAACCACAGGGGGCACCATCACCCTAACACTAACCACAGGGGGCACCATCACCCTAACCACAAGGGGCACCATCACCCTAACACTAACCACAGGGGGCACCACCACCCTAACCACAGGGGGCACCATCACCCTAACCCTAACCACAGGGGGCACCACCACCCTAACCACAGGGGGCACCATCACCCTAACACTAACCACAGGGGGCACCATCACCCTAACCCTAACCACAGGGGGCACCCTAACCCTAACCACAGGGGGCACCATCACCCTAACACTAACCACAGGGGGCACCATCACCCTAACCACAGGGGGCACCATCACCATAACCCTAACCACAGGGGGCACCATCACCCTAACCACAGGGGGCACCATCACCCTAACCCTAACCACAGGGGGCACCATCACCCTAACCACAGAGGGCACCAGAGACAGGGTTAGGGTGTCCTGGGTTAGGGCTAGGGCATGAGTTAGGATTACAGTAGTTATTTAGGGTTTAGTTTAGGGTTAGAGCTAGTTTGGGTTAGAGTTAGGGTTAGGGTTGGTTGGTTAGTTAGTTAGAGTTAGGGGTAAGGGTCAGGGTTTAGGGGTTAGGTTTAGGGTTTAGCTTAGGGTTCGGGCCAGTTTGGGATAAGGTTAGTTAGGGGTAGGGCTAGTTAACTAGGGTTATGGTTAGTTAGGGTTAGGGTTATTTAGCTCGGGTTAGTTATCTCGGGTCAGGGTTAGTTATTTAGGGCTAGGGTTAGTTAGGGTTAGTGCAGAGGCAGGATGTGACTCGTTTTCTTCAGATGGTGACTCGTTAAAATGAAGGCGTGCCACAAATGATTAAGTCGATTCTACAAATGTTGATTTCACGAAGGTCCAGCGGTCAAACGTCACCATGTGACCACCTGGCAGCCATGTTTTTAACCCCGTCCTCTCCCTTGCAGGTGTTCTAACTCACGATGTGGAGATGTTTGGGAACAGCTGGGCAGAGGCGGAGCCACACGAGGCCCTGTGTCCGGCGGTGCTGTCGGGGTTCCCTTCGCCCTGCGCTGCAGTGGAGGCTCACGTCCTGCAGGTGCAGTGCCTGCAGACCCCAGATCAGTCGTAAGGAATTCCCCAGTCAAACTTCCTGTGTATGTTTGGTGTGTGCAGAAGGTGAAGGAGGTGTGTGCGGCGCTGCTGGACCGGCCGTTTCAGAGCTGCCACGCCCTGGTCAGCCCCCTGCCCTACATGGCAAGCTGCTCCAACGACCTCTGCAGGTAAGACGTGAGACGGAAACTCATCTCAGACCCGTTTGAAATCTGGGGGATTCTAGACTTGGGTTATTTAGTGTTGAGTTTGTTTCTTTTATCCCCTTTTAAAAAAGTCTTTAAGTTCTGGAGAAGAATTCCTCAGGATGGTTTTGTAGTGAAGCCCCAGAAATTGTTTAGGACGAACAAAACTTCACATGTGCGTCGCACTAATGAGCTGAGATGAAGTCTTCTTTAGTTGGTCATCTGAGGCCACCTGAGGTGAGTGGGGAATTATTGGATTTTTGCCTCTCAGCCCATTTCCAGCAGGAACCTGTGAGCACTTTTGTTACCTGAGGGCTTAACACCCACTCAGGGCGCTCTCAGCTGTGTCTGCTGGTGGCTCGGGTCCAGGACCCGTCTTTGAGTAACACGAGCCTGAGGAGACGGCGGTTTACTGGGTTCACAGACAGATGTAGCTCATCAGGGGGTTCACCTGGACAGACAGCGCTAACAGTCCCTTCCTGATTGGCTATGGATCTGTTGTTTCTCTGATCAGTGTGATCAGTGGAGCGGTTCGGTGACCACACCTCCCTGCTGTCGCTCTGCTGCAGGTCGGGTGTCCAAGGGGAGGCGGTCTGCCAGGTGTTCAGCGAGTACGCCCGGGCCTGCGCCCACGCCGACCACCCGCTGCAGGACTGGAGACGGGACGTTCCTCAGTGCGGTACGCCCCCCGCGCCCCCGTGATAAGACTGCACACCCAGTACAAATGAACTGCTGATTCCAACATGTTTCCCCCCAACGTGACAAATCAGAATGTAAAAACACCCAGAAGACATCACGCTGTAATGTGGTGGATGTTACAGACAAGCTTCATGAAAACATACTGATCTTTGAGTCAAGCTTCAGATAGAAAATGACCCCCCCCAAATCAGCTGTTTTTATTGTTTACATGCACAGTCCTAAAAAGAAAATAATGACTGAATGTCATCATGTATTCTGAACTGGGATGTAGATTCAGCACCAGTGTTCACTGCATGACTGTCTGTAGTCAGTCTGTAGCAGCTTTAACGTCTGTAGTCTGTAGCAGCTTTAACGTCTGCAGTGTGTCTGTAACAGGTGTAACGTCTGTAGTGTGTCTGCAGCTGCTGTAACGTCTGTAGTGTGTCTGTAGCTGCTGTAATGTCTGTAGTCTGTCTCTAGCAGCTGTAACATCTGTAGTCTGTCTGTAGCAGCTTTAACGTCTGTAGTCTGTCTGTAGCAGCTCTAACTTCTGTAGTCTGTCTGTAGCAGCTTTAACGTCTGTAGTCTGTCTGTAGCAGCTTTAACGTCTGTAGTCTGTAGCAGCTTTAACGTCTGTAGTCTGTCTGTAGCAGCTTTAACGTCTGTAGTCTGTAGCAGCTTTAACGTCTGTAGTCTGTCTGTAGCAGCTTTAACGTCTGTAGTCTGTAGCAGCTTTAACGTCTGTAGTCTGTCTGTAGCAGCTTTAACGTCTGTAGTCTGTAGCAGCTTTAACGTCTGTAGTCTGTCTGTAGCAGCTCTAACTTCTGTAGTCTGTCTGTAGCAGCTGTAACGTCTGTAGTCTGTCTGTAGCAGCTTTAACGTCTGTAGTCTGTCTGTAGCTGCTGTAACGTGTGAAGTCTGTAGCAGGTTTAACGTCTGTAGTCTGTCTGTAACAGGTTTAACGTGTCTAGTTTGTCTGTAGCAGCTTTAACGTCTGTAGTGTGTCTGTAGCAGCTTTAACGTCTGTAGTCTGTCCGTAGCAGCTGTAGCGTCTGTAGTGTGTCTGTAGCAGCTTTAACGTCTGTAGTCTGTCTGTAGCAGCTCTAACTTCTGTAGTCTGTCTGTAGCAGCTGTAACGTCTGTAGTCTGTCTGTAGCAGGTTTAACGTCTGTAGTCTGTCTGTAACAGGTTTAACGTGTCTAGTTTGTCTGTAGCAGCTTTAACGTCTGTAGTGTGTCTGTAGCAGCTTTAACGTCTGTAGTCTGTCCGTAGCAGCTGTAGCGTCTGTAGTGTGTCTGTAGCAGCTTTAACGACTGTAGTGTGTCTGTAGCAGTTGTACTGTCTATAATCTGTCTGTAGAAGGTTTAAGGTCTGTAGTCTGTAGCAGCTTTAATGTCTGTAGTGTGTCTGTAGCAGCTTTACCGTCTGTAGTCTGTCTGTAGCAGCTTTAATGTCTGTATTCTGTAGCAACTTAAATGTCTGTAGTCTGTCTGTAGTAGGTTTAACGTCTGCAGTGTGTCTGTAGCAGGTGTAACATCTGTAGTATGTCTGTCGCAGGTTTAACGTCTGTAGTCTGTCTGTAACAGGTTTAACGTCTGTAGTGTGTCTGTAACAGGTTTAACGTCTAGTCTGTCTAGCAGCTTTAACGTCTGTAGTTTGTTTGTAGCAGCTTTGACGTCTGCAGTGTATCTGTAGCAGGTTTAATGTCTGTAGTCTGTCTGTAGCTGCTGTAACGTCTGAAGTCTGTAGCAGGTTTAACGTCTGTAGTGGGTCTGTAGCTGCTGTAACGTCTGTAGTGTGTCTGTAACAGGTTTAATGTCTGTAGTCTGTAAAACTAACGTCTGTAGTCTGTCTGTAGCAGCTTTAACGTCTGTAGTCTGTCCGTAGCAGCTGTAACGTCTGTAGTGTGTCTGTAGCAGCTTTAATGTCTGTAGTCTGTCTGTAGCAGCTTTAACGTCTGTAGTGTGTCTGTAGCAGCTTTAACGTCTGTAGTCTGTCCGTAGCAGCTGTAACGTCTGTAGTGTGTCTGTAGCAGCTTTAATGTCTGTAGTCTGTCTGTAGCAGCTTTAACGTCTGTAGTGTGTCTGTAGCAGTTGTAACGGCTGTAATCTGTCTGTAGCAGGTTTAAGGTCTGTAGTCTGTCTGTAGCTACTGTAATGTCTGTAGTGTGTCTGTAACAGGTTTAACGTCTGTAGTGTGTCTGCAACAGCTTTAACGTCTGTAATCTGTCTGCAGCAAGTTTAAGGTCTGTAGTGTGTCTGTAGCAGGTTTAACGTCTGTAGTGTGTAGCAGCTGCAACGTCTGTAGTGTGTCTGTACCAGCTTTAATATCTGTAGTCTGTCTGTAGCAGCTTTAACGTCTGCAGTGTGTCTGTAGCAGTTGTAACGTCTGTAGTGTGTCTGTAGCTGCTATAACATCTGTAGTATGTCTGTCGCAGGTTTAACGTCTTTAGTGTGTCTGTAACAGGTTTAACGTCTGTAGTTTGTTTGTAGCAGCTTTTACTTCTGCAGTCTGTCTCTAGCAACTTTAATGTCTGTAGTCTGTCTGTAGCAGCTTTAACGTCTGCAGTGTGTCTGTAGCAGGTTTAAAGTCCGTAGTCTCCCTGTAGTAGGGTTCATGTCTGTACTGTCTGTAACAGGTTTATCGTCTGTACTGTCTGTATCAGGTTAACGTCTGTACTGTCTGTATCAGGTTAACGTCTGTACTGTCTGTATCAGGTTAACGTCTGTCCTGTCTGTATCAGGTTGTTGTCTGTACTGTCTGTATCAGGTTAACGTCTGTACTGTCTGTAGTAGAGTTAACGTCTGTCCTGTGTGTTGTGACCAGAGAGGCGCTGCCCCCCCGGCCTGCAGCACAGGGAATGCATCAGCTGCTGCCCGGCGTCCTGCAGCCTGGAGCGGATGTGTATCGACAGCAGGCTCACCTGTCTGGACGGATGCCATTGTCCCAGCGGTGGGTGGGGGGGCTCAGATCTTCTCTGAGGTTTTACTGAGGGGACCGCTGGCGTCACTGAATGTTGGGGAATCATCTGCGACATTGGTGTCTTCAGGTTTGGTCTACGAGGACGGGGGCTGCGTGAGGCGCTCTAACTGTCCCTGTGAGCACCACGGCTCGTTCTACCCCTCTGGACAGACGCTGCAGGAGGAATGCAACAACTGGTGAGATGTTTTCACCTCCGTCACTTCTACAGCTGTCAGACCACACAGGAGCTGGCTTCACCTGCATGTTTTATTCAAATGCTGTCTCCTGGAGCTGTCAGACGTGTTTACACCACATGATGCATGAAACGGGCCTGAGACTCCATGCAGTCTTTATAATCTGCTCCAACCTGAGCACCTGGGCTCAGTCTAGTTTCTAGCTGATTCATCCTTTAATGTTCACCTGGACGTTTCTGCTTTCTGTCGCAGCACGTGTGTGGGTGGAGTATGGAACTGCACCGACCACAGCTGTCCAGGTTTGTACCTTCCCCCCAAATTGTTCTGCAGGTCACCTTCAATAACGTACTGCAGATGGAGCTGATTAGTTTAAAGATCTTCTCAACATTTATTGTGTTCCTCATGCGTCTGAATTCTCTCCATCCTAAATAAGCAGTGAACCTGAAAGTGAACGTTCAGCTATGGTCTCACCACAGTGTTGATGGAAGGCTGCTGAGCCTTCTGGAGCTAGGCAGCACTACAGCAATCTCTTAAACTTCTGAGAAACATGGATGCTTAAAAGTTACCATGGGTAAACATACAGATACATGCATCCAGATTCTAAAACATTACCATCATCTCCAGAGGTTATTTACACCCCTCAAAACTTAAATCTTCACAGCAGCTTCAAATGTAGAGAAGATGGATGAGAACTTGCAGCTTGTTGTTTCTCTGGAGCATCCAGTGACGGTTTCAGCTCCACAAAGTCTGTGAAGAACACTCAGATTTGGGTTATTAGGGCTTCTGGAGACGTGATCACTCTGTTGAAGCCGAGTGGAGTCATATGAAACAAGCCTGCATCCTCTTCTACAGGGGAGCGGTGGAGAGCATCCTCACCACCAGCATCACCGTGTGGCACAGCAGCTGCTCTGCAGCAGACAGGAAAGCTCTGCAGAGGGTTGTGAAGGCTGCACAGAGGACTGTAGGGAGTGGCCTACCTACCACCACAGAAATCTACATGAACAGGTGTAGAAGGAGGGCCACCCACATCATGACAGACCCCACCCACCCAGCACACTGTCTGTTCCAATCCCTCCCCTCAGGCAGGCGACTACGGAGCCTCCGGAGCAGGACCACCAGGCTGAGGAACAGCTTCTTCCCAGAGGTGTTAGACAGCTGAACTCCTGTGGTGCTCTGTAGTCACCCTCACGACGCCCCGGGTGTCACCACAGACAATATGGTGCTTCATCAGGTGCAATAGATGGAGCACCTACACACTTAAGCAGCTGCATTATAAATAAATTGCTGTTCAGACACTTTGGACTTTAAATATCTTACATTTTTCGCTTTTTTTCTTGTTCATTTTAAACTCTTTTATTGTTTTTCTTATGTTATTTCTCTTATTTATCGACTGGGCTTACTGGTACCTTCAGAGAGGTATTTTCTACTGTCATATATGACAACGTGTGTCAGCATGACAAATAAAGACTGATTCTCTGATTCTGTTTGCTGAATGCTGCAAAACATTTTTAACCATGCAATTAAATTAGTACTGCAGATGAGTTGATTTTAGCCTCCATGGTGAGAGAGACAGGGAAGGAAGGTTCCTCCTTAAGACTCAGATTGAGCACAGGCCAGAGAAGGAATGAACATCTACATCTTTGATAAATGAAAGAAATGTTCTGAAGGCTTCTGAAGTCGTTCCTGTGAGCCGACTTGTTTTTTCAACTTGTTCAGTGTGGTTTGATAAGTCAGTGAAGGAAAAGATCTGGAAAGACCAGTGAAGACGTAGGGCTGTTGAGAATGTTCTAGAGCCAGGTGTTCTAGAGCCCAGCAGTCACACATGTCACCCTTTTCCAGGCGAGTGCTCGGTGACGGGCGATATGTATTTTCAATCCTTTGATGGACGGATCTACAACTTCGCCGCCACGTGCCAATACGTCCTGGCCAAGAGTCGCAGCTCTGGGAGGTTCACCGTCACCATCCAGAATGCTCCCTGTGGAGCCGTGAGTTCACCGTCATTATTCCTCCTCTGACAGCCTTCCTGTTGTCTTCTGATTGTCTTTCTTTGGAACAAATCCCTCCTGCACGCCGTTCCTGCCTGTTTTAGCTAACCCTAACCCAGTGTGTGTGGAATAGAGGCCAGATCTGAATTCACCACTTCCGCTGCCACCTACCACCCACACACTAACCCTAACCCTACCCCATCCCCTACCCTAACCCTATCCCATCCCACACAATAACCCTAACTCTACCCCATCCCCTACCCTAACCCTATCCCATCCCATCCCACATAATAACCGTAACCCTACCCCATCCCCTACCCTAACCCTATCCCATCCCACACACTAACCGTACCCCATCCCACACACTAACCCTAACCCCATCCCGAACCCTAACCCTACTCCAACCCTAACCGTACTCCAACCCTAACCCTAACCGTACCCCAACCCCAACCCTAACCGTACCCCAACCCTAACCCTATCCGTACCCCAATCCCAACCCTAGGCCTAAGCCTAAACCTACCCCAACCCTAACCCCATCCCTAGCACTAACCCTAACCCCAATCCCTAACCCTACCCCATCCCTAACCCATCCCCATCCCCAACCCTACCTCAACCCTAACCCTAAACCTACCCTACCCTACCCCATCCCTAACCTTACCCCATCCCTAACCCTGCCCCATCAGTGGATCTCCATCAGTGGGTGGGAAACGTTTCTTGTCATTATATCGTCTTCTCCATGTTCATTTGTCTGGTCCGATTCCTCCGCATCCAGAAGTTCTGAGCTGGAAAGGTCACGACTTTTACCGTTAGACGACAAATTAACCAGAACAAAGGTCATGACCTTCACGACAAATTAACCAGAACAAAGGTCACGACCTTCACGACAAATTAGCTAGCAATTTACCAAGATTTCCATTTCATTTCTGCTGACAGGTTTACGCCGTCCTGTTTGTCATTCCTCTGCCACTTCCTGTTCTGTGTCTGTAGAACCTGGACGGCTCCTGCATCCAATCAGTGAACCTGGTGATCGATGAAGATCCACGGACAGAAATCACACTGAGTCACGTCGGAGAGGTCTTCATCGCTGGACAGTACCGCATCTCCCTGCCATACTCTGATGGTACCACCCACCCATCCATCCATCCACCCACCCATTCTTCCATCATCCATCCATCCTTCCATCATCCATCCATCCATCCATCCATCCTTCCATCATCTATCCATCCTTCCATCATCCTTCCATCCATCCATCCATCCGTCCATCATCCATCCATCCATCCATCATCCAGCCATCCATCTATTCATCAATCCTTCCATCATCCACCCATCCATCCATCCACCCACCCATTCTTCCATCATCCATCCATCCTTCCATCATCCATCCATCCATCCATCCATCCATCCATCCATCCATCCATCCTTCCATCATCTATCCATCCTTCCATCATCCTTCCATCCATCCATCCATCCGTCCATCATCCATCCATCCATCCATCCATCCATCCATCATCCAGCCATCCATCTATTCATCAATCCTTCCATCATCCATCCATCCATCAATCCATTCCTCCACCCATCCATCCATCCATCCATCCATCCATCCATCCATCCATCCATCTATCCATCAATCCATTCCTCCATCCACCCATCCATCCATCCATCCATCCATCCATCTATCCATCATCCATCTATCCATCCATCATACATAAATCATCCATCCATCCATCCCACATCCATCCATCCATCCATCCATCTATCCATTCATTCATCTATCCATCCATCCATCCATCATCCCGCCATCCATCCCTTATCCATGGTACATCCATCCATCCATCCACCCATCATACATCCATCCTCTATCCATCCATCCACCCACCCATCCATCCTTCCATCATCCATCCATCCATCCATCCATCCATCATCCATTCCTCCATCCATCCATCAATCCATCATCCACCCACCCATGCATCCATCCATCCATCCATCCACCCATCCATCCTTCCATCATCCATCCATCATCCATCCATCCATCCATCAATCCATTCCTCCATCCACCCATCCATCCATCTATCCATCAATCCATCATCCACCCACCCATGCATCCATCCATCCATCCATCCATCTATCCATCAATCCATCATCCACCCACCCATGCATCCATCCATCCATCCATCCACCCACCCATCCATCCTTCCATCATCCATCCATCATCCATCCATCCATCCATCAATCCATTCCTCCATCCACCCATCCATCCATCCATCTATCCATCATCCATCTATCCATCCATCATACATAAATCATCCATCCATCATCCATCCATCCATCCCACATCCATCCATCCATCCATCCATTCATCTATCCATCCATTAATCATCCCGCCATCCATCCATCACCCATCCATCCATTATCCATGGTACATACATCCATCCATCCAGCCATCATACATCCATCCTCTATCCATCCATCCACCCACCCATCCATCATTCCATCAACCATCCATCCATCCAACCATCCATCCATCATCCATTCCTCCATCCATCCATCAATCCATCATCCACCCACCCATGCATCCATCCATCCATCCACCCACCCATCCATCCTTCCATCATCCATCCATCATCCATCCATCCATCCATCAATCCATCAATCCATTCCTCCATCCACCCATCCATCCATCTATCCATCAATCCATCATCCACCCACCCATGCATCCATCCATCCATCTATCCATCAATCCATCATCCACCCACCCATGCATCCATCCATCCATCCATCCACCCACCCATCCATCCTTCCATCATCCATCCATCATCCATCAATCCATCCATCAATCCATTCCTCCATCCACCCATCTATCCATCAATCCATCATCCACCCACCCATGCATCGATCCATCCATCCATCCATCCATCCACCCACCGATCCATCCTTCCATCATCCATCCATCATCCATCCATCCATCCATCAATCCATTCCTCCATCCACCCATCTATCCATCAATCCATCATCCACCCACCCATGCATCCATCCATCCATCCATCCATTATCCATCCATCATCCATCTATCCATCCATCATACATCAATCATCCATCCATCATCCATCCATCATCCATCCATCCATCCCACATCCATTCATCCATCCATCTATCCATTCATCTATTCATCCATCCATCCATCATCCCACCATCCATCCATCACCCATCCATCATCCATCCATCCATACATCTGTTATCCATCCATCATCCATCTGTCCACCCATCCATCCATCCATCCATCCCACATCCATTCATCCATCCATCCATCATCCAACCATTCATCATCTATCCATCATCCATCCATCATCCATCCATCCATCACCCATCCATCATCCATCCATCCATCATCCATCCATCATCCATCATCCATCATCCATCCATCCATCACCCATCCATCATCCATCCATCCATCATCCATCCATCATCCATCATCCATCATCCATCCATCCATCATCCATCATCTCTGGTCCAATCCCATTTCCTCTTCTTCGCTTTAACCCCTCGTTTTCCAGAACCTCTTGCAGTTTGACTCTAGTGTTTGGACCTTTCTGATTGGATGCCGTTGGTGACGTCACCAGTGGATTGGCTCGGTTCTGGTGCTGATGAGTATCTCAGATATATGTGCACCAGTCAGGTGCCCCCCCCCCCCCACACAAACATTTGGCGCCCTTCAGCATCAGCCGGTTGCTGCTGCCGTCACCAACGTGCGCCTCCATCAGTCCGATCTGCTGTTCACCGTTGTGGTTACCGGGAGCGATGAGTCACGATTGTCCCCCCCTCCCAAGGGAACGGAAGCATCGATCGTCTCCCCAGCCTCTGTTCACAAAGCATTCTGTGATGTTTTCCTTCTGCTCTGTTTTGAGTTTGCACCTGAGGAAAATCTGGATGTTGGGTTCAGGTTAGATGACAACTACCCCTTCACCCCCCCCCCCCCACCTACACATGGAGGGGCGGGGCCAAGGGCGTCTGTAAAGCAGGCAGCACCTGAGCAGCTGGTAGCAGCGATGCACCGACTGACCGCCCGTGTCCCCCCCTGCAGACGTGGTCCACATCCAGGAGCTGTCGTCCATGTTCCTGCAGGTGGCCACGCCCTTCGGCCTGCGGCTGCTCTACAGCTGGGCGGAGTTCCGGCTCTACCTGCAGGCCGACCAGCTGTGGAAGGGGGACACAGTGGGCCTCTGTGGCACCTTCAACGGCAACACTCAAGACGACTTCCTGTGAGTATGTGCCAGCTGACCTCCGATCCCCCCCCCCCCCGTTAACCCTTTCTGCCAGTGATGGAGGGAGTGCTGCTCCTGTTTCAGAGGGTAGAGGTGAGCGCTCTGCCTCTCTCTCTGTAATGCACACGGCTTCAAAAGCCTAATGAGCTCCGGCCCAGCTGGACACCCCACGGAACAAGGACGGGACTGTTCCGGGGGGGGGGGGCTCCACTGGAGCCAGTGGTCAGGCTCCACATGAAGGGATGTAGTCTAACAGCTGTAAGTGGATCTACGTCACAGAGACCCCCCCACACCAGAAGGTTTCTGTCCTCTGATTCATTCACACGTACAGGACTGAACACAGAATGAACAGACGGCGTCCCTCAGAGGGTGTCCCCTTTAACGTGTCTCTTCCTGCAGGTCTCCCTCAGGTATGATAGAAAGTTCTCCCCAGCTGTTTGGAGACGCCTGGAGGGTCTCGTCAGCCTGCTCCCCCAGCCTGAGTGCCCCCCCACCCGACCCGTGTGACACACACCAGCAGGCCGGTCAGTTCCTGCACCCCCCCCCCACTTCAGCCTGTCTGTCTTGTAAAGGTTCACCATGGTGATTCCCCCCCAGCCTCCTACGCCTCGGAGATGTGCGACCTGCTGAACCAGGAGCTGTTCTCGTCCTGCCACCAGCACCTGAGCCCCGCCCCCTTCCACCAGCAGTGCCGCTGGGACACCTGTCAGTGTGGGACACCCTGCCTCTGCGCCGCCCTGGCCCACTACGCCCACCACTGCCGCCGCTTCTCCATCGTCATCGACTTCCGGTCGCACGTCAGCGACTGTGGTGAGAACGCCCCCACTTCCTGTTTGCTTCACGAACGCATCACAATTCATCAATTCATCAATTCATCACAATTCATCAATTCATTAATTCATCACAATTCATCAATTGATTGGAATTGATTAGAAGCACGTCAGCAGCTGACGTCACCGTCTTCATTCCTCCTGACTAATGAACACATGAACATCAGCCTGTCACCGGTTCCCGTCGGCTAACGCGCTAACATCGGGCCTGCTAGCTGCAGCTGAGGTGTGTGTGAAAAATACTGAGATGAACTTTAACCTCTTCTTCTGTCCGTCTGTCTGCAGCCGTCGTCTGTCCTGCCAACATGCGCTACGGCACCTGTGTGTCGTCCTGCCAGCGGCGCTGCTCCGCCCTCTCCGCCCCACAGCATTGTGGGAATGAATGCGAGGAGGGCTGCGTCTGCCCCCCGGGGTCGTTCTACAGCGGCCGCATGCACTCCTGTGTGCACAGGTGAGGCAACATCCAGACCTAGTGATACCTGTGTCTGCTCTGAGGGGGGGCTCACATCTTTCCTGCAGAAGTCCCACAGCCAGTGGACCTCTGTGCCCCCTCCCCTTTCAGGACCTCCGTGAATTGTGCTTTCTTGGTTGGAAACATTTTCTCCCCTTTGGTGTGTAGGTGAACTGCTGAACACCAGCTTATTAAACTAAAGGTACGGAGAGAATCATTTTGACAGACAGCTGGCCCACAGGTTTCATAGATCAGCTGATCTAGTGGAGCACTGGGGGGCCACATTCTGAATCACCAGATCTGACCCCATGAAGTCCCCTGTCTCTATCAAACCATAAAGATCATCCTGGATCCTGATGATAATGCAGACTTATGTGTGTGTGTGTGTGTGTGTGTGTGTGCGTGTGTTTGGGTTTTCAGGAGTGAGTGTCCCTGCAGCTTCCTGGGGGTCGACTACGAACCAGGAGACGTGATCGTGACGTCAGCAGGTGTTCAGTAAGACTCTCTCACTTCAACCCTCAAGTAGTTGCAATGCTTTAACATTTAATGATGAAGGTGTGTAAAACTCAGCTGTAATACAGGAAACAGGAAGTATTCACAACGTCTGTTTGTCTCATGATACCCCAGGTCTGGTTAGAAAGGTCATTTTATCAACTGTGACCCCTGCCAGTCAGAGCCCACCTTTAATTTAAGACCATAAAAACCGTGTGAATGTGTTCACCTACTGTCTGGTTCCTTCTCATCGTCATTGTCCCGTCTTCTCTGGGTTCATTTGCAGACTTTGTTTGAATGGCAAGTTGGTGTCACAAGCAGTGGACACTGGTAAGTCACATCATTCCTTCATTCAGACTCTTCCTTTAGTGTCACACTTCAGTGTGAGGTGAGATGGATTCACTCAAGTCACTCAACAGCTGACAGAACAAGGTACAAGTAAACCAGGAACTTTGTAAAATTCCCACTTTTGTTGGAGTTAAACAGACCTGAGGGAGAATAGATGGATGTGCTGGCTTCAGATAGGGGTGTCAGGAAGCTAAAATAGTCTAAATGTATGTTGTTGCAGCTTTGCGTTCACCGGTCTTCAGTGAACGCAAAAAAAATACGTCATATAATAATTAAATAAAGTATTGTTTGTGGTCAAAGCAGCCCAGTGAGGTGGTTTGGACAGCAGAGCAGCATTCTCCCATCTTTGGAGCTCACGTCCATCTTGGTGTATGGATGGATGGATGGATGGATGGATGGATGATGGATGGATGGATGGATGGATGGATGGATGGGTGATGGATGGATGGGTGATGGATGGATGGATGCGTGATGGATGGATGGATGGATGATGGATGGATGGGTGATGGATGATGGATGGATGGGTGATGATGGATGGATGGATGGGATGATGGATGGATGGATGGATGATGGATGGATGGATGGATGGGTGATGGATCCATGGATGGATGGATGGGTGATGGATAGATGGATGGATGGATGATGGATGGATATGTGATGGATGGATGGATGGATGGGTGATGGATGGATGAATGCGTGATGGATGGGTGATGGATGGATGATGGATGGATGGATGGATGGATGGATGGGTGATGGATGGATGATGGATGGATGGATGGATGGGTGATGGATGGATGGATGATTGATGGACGGATTGGTGATGGATGGATGGGTGATGGATGGGTGATGGGTGGATTTATGGATGGGTGATGAATGGATGGATGGGTGATGGATGGATGGGTGATGGATGGATGGATGGATAATGGATGGGTGATGGATGGATGGATGGATGATGGATGGATGGCTGCGTGATGGATGGATGATGGATGATGGATGGATGATGGAAGGATGGTTGATGGATGGATGGATGGATGGATGGATGGATGGGTGATGGATGGATGGATGATTGATGGACGGATGGGTGATGGATGGATGGGTGATGGATGGATGGATGATGGATGGATGATGGATGGATGGGTGATGGATGGATGGATGGATGGATAGGTGATGGATGGATGGATGACGGATGGATGATGGATGGATGCTGCTCTCAGGTCCAGAGGAGATGCGTTGACTGTCCTTTTCCTCCAACAGACCAGTTGTGTCCAGCTGGTCAGATCTACCATCGCTGCTCAGAGGGGGGCCTTCTGCCTCAAAGGGGCGTGGCCTGCGAGCACACCTGCTCAACTCACCTGCTCAACATCTCTTGCCCATCACATGAGCCCTGTGTGGCAGGATGTGCCTGCCCTCCTGGGTGAGTGACACATGACATTTAAATACAAATGTATATCAAAGGGTATAAAATGCCAGGATAACGTTTTCCAGGTCAGAACAACTTCGTAAAATGTTTGAGCTTCTGGAACCTTTTTAGTTCATCACGTTTTCCTTCCATCTGGATGGAGAAGTTTGGATGCTGGTTTGACTTCCTGAGCGTCATGCTGATCTGCTGTGCTTCCATTTGATTGGAATGTCCATTTTGCTCGTGCCCTCAACTCTACATGAGACAAAGGTATCTGTATGTGCCCCTTGGCCGTGGGGTACATTAGTTCTAGAAGGAGTTTTAGATCATTTGTAACAGACAAATGTCTTCACAAGCAGCAGACGGGGTGGACAAACGTCATGGAGTATATTTCGGTCACCTGATCCCTGTAATCGCCTCTGGCTGCCTGCCTGAATGGAGGCTTAAGAGGTTTCATTCTGTGGCGTGCAGACAGGAGTCAATTTAAACAAATTATGAGCCGATATCCCTGACTAATAGCGATGGTAACTCCAGCCCTGAGAGCAGAAGCCCCACTGAGGCTGGTCTATGAGTCAGTTGTCCCTTTTGTTCAGTATCAGGGTGAGACAGACTACCGTCTGTCTCATCACGTCTAGCTGTGATGAGCTGTCAGGTAATAAACCCAGTGACTGGATAGTGTTCAGCTCCATGAGGTCAGCAGTGATGGGTTCAGCTCTACTAGGACAGCAGTGATGGGTTCAGCTCCATGAGGTCAACCATGATGGGTTCAGCTTCATGAGGTCAGCAGTGATGGGTTCAGCTCTACTAAGTCAGCAGTGATGGGTTCAGCTCTACTAAGTCAGCAGTGATGGGTTCAGCTCTACTAAGTCAGCAGTGATGGGTTCAGCTCTACTAAGTCAGCAGTGATGGGTTCAGCTCTACTAAGTCAGCAGTGATGGGTTCAGCTCTACTAAGTCAGCAGTGATGGGTTCAGCTCTACTAAGTCAGCAGTGATGGGTTCAGCTCCATGAGGTCAGCAGTGATGGGTTCAGCTCTACTAGGACAGCAGTGATGGGTTCAGCTCTACTAGGACAGCAGTGATGGGTTCAGCTCTACTAGGACAGCAGTGATGGGTTCAGCTCTACTAGGACAGCAGTGATGGTTTCAGCTCCATGAGGTCAGCAGTGATGGGTTCAGCTCCAGTAGGACAGCAGTGATGGGTTCAGCTCCAGTAGGACAGCAGTGATGGGTTCAGCTCCACTAGGACAGCAGTGATGGGTTCAGCTCCAGTAGGACAGCAGTGATGGGTTCAGCTCCACTAGGACAGCAGTGATGGGTTCAGCTCCAGTAGGACAGCAGTGATGGGTTCAGCTCCATGAGGACAGCAGTGATGGGTTCAGCTCTACTAGGAGAGCAGTGATGGGTTCAGCTCCATGAGGTCAGCAGTGATGGTTCAGCTTCATGAGGTCAGCAGTGATGGGTTCAGTTCCAGTAGGACAGCAGTGATGGGTTCAGTTCCAGTAGGACAGCAGTGATGGGTTCAGCTCCAGTAGGACAGCAGTGATGGGTTCAGCTCCATGAGGACAGCAGTGATGGGTTCAGCTCCAGTAGGACAGCAGTGATGGGTTCAGCTCCAGTAGGACAGCAGTGATGGGTTCAGCTCCAGTAGGACAGCAGTGATGGGTTCAGCTCCAGTAGGACAGCAGTGATGGGTTCAGCTCCAGTAGGACAGCAGTGATGGGTTCAGCTCCATGAGGACAGCAGTGATGGGTTCAGCTCCAGTAGGACAGCAGTGATGGGTTCAGCTCCAGTAGGACAGCAGTGATGGGTTCAGCTCCAGTAGGACAGCAGTGATGGGTTCAGCTCCAGTAGGACAGCAGTGATGGGTTCAGCTCCAGTAGGACAGCAGTGATGGGTTCAGCTCCATACAGATTCATCATGTTCTGCTGGATCAGACAAGCAGAATCTACTTCTTGCGCTTTGTGGGTCACAGGTGTGCTGGAGCCTATCCCAGCTAATAAGCCAACAAATTTAGTATGAATTTATATTGTGCTTTGAAGAAGAAATTATTTTAAAAGACCTGAAGAGATGTATTTCATTGGACCTGAGCTGAGTATCTTCATAGTACTGATATAAACTGTAGATGGCAGCAACACGTTCTTGTGTTATTTACACCAGCTTTTCCGTCATGTCTCATGCTAGCAAACTACATACTTCAGCTCTTTGGAGTGTTTTTTGTTGAACCATGGCTTACCTGGTTAGGCGTTTTGCATTGATCAGACTTACATTCAATGATTGTTGTGTGTATTTCTTTTTTTCTCCTTCAGATTTGCCCTCAGGTGGTGAACTTTGGTACTGAGTACTCTCCAGTAGTACTTTAAAGGTACCGGTTCTACCAGTGAGCCAAATGTTAATGGTTCCTAACGGAATGTGGCATAGTTTCGACTGAAACAGAGCGCAGTCTGGCTGAAATCACACCTCCTTCAATCACTTTTGAGTTGTCTGGTGGGATGAAATTCAAAGAGGACTGTGTTTAGGAAAGGTAAATTATAATGTGAGTGTAAATTGAGGTAATGAATGATTTTGCAATCTTTGATTGAAGGAATTGTTTCTGCGTCTTGTTGGGCAGATAGAGGAGGCTGTTAATGCCTTTCTATCCAGGGCTAAATCGACTCAGATGAACCAGAGGTTTTTGGTGGGATCGTTCATCATGTCGTTTCATTGTCTGCGGCCACATCGGTGAATGTAGCTCAACCCTGGATGTTACAAGATAGTCATCAGTTTGGCCTCGTGGAGTCTAAAGCAAATGGAGAATCTGGACAAAGATGGTTCCTATCTCTGAGAATCCTAATTGCCTGGTTTTCTCATGTAGCTAACAAGTGTTTTCAGTTGTTAACAGTTGCCCACCCCTGAAACCCTCTCCCACTTGGCTTGTCTCTGCCTTTGGATAGTCCTGATATGTGGGTCGGAGATAATCACAGGGGCTCCAGTAGCCTTGACTAGAATATGATCGCATCGTTAGCCATAGTCATTGAAGAAAACCAATAGTGCTCCAAATTAGACCGCACTGAGATATGAGGCTCTTTCATTGACAAATCAATCAGCAAATTCTCCCACTGGCTCTACATCAAGGTCATGTGGGATCACATCCACTCATTTCCTGTGATCTATTGTCTTCTTCGTCTTCTTTTCATTTTTCTTTTTCCTTCTTTGTCATGTTCTTCTTTTCCTTCTTTCATTCATCATGGCTGCCCTCACCACTGTCTTCTAAACTCTGCCCTTCTGACTGTAATCTATTCATGAATTCAAATTGATACCACAATATTTTTTAAGGGACAATGGAATCAGTTCTAGAAAGTGCACAGTTAATGATTATGGATCCCTTCTGGGTAGACGTTAGGGACTTAGACCTCCAGGAAATGATACCCTGCACTGATTACATCGTTATGGCTGCCAAAGCGTCCACCATAGTTTGGCTTTTGGAAAGAGGAGGTCATCAGTGGTTGACTCTCCTGGAGTTCTCATCTCCTTGGACGATGAGCCCTCAGGAGGTGATTGCATGACACTGATACTGTCCAAAAGTAATGACATAAACATTTTCAGTGACCTAAAACAGAATGTCTTGTCTCATAGTCGTGGTGCACCGTCACATCACAGGTTGAGTGACTTTGATCTGGTTGAAAAGTTTTTGTAGTCTGAACATACATAAAATTACTTATTTTGGACAGTGTATCCCAAGAGGTCTCCAGGAGCTGCATCCAGAAGAAGAATCGTATTGTCCACAGATGCTTTTCCGTCTCACATGTCACAGGTTATGCTGGAGCCTAGCTGCCTGCGGGTGAAGGGTGAGGTACACCCCAGACACATTGCCGGTGCATCGTGAGGACTTTATCATGTTTTTCACTCTTATTTTCCATCATTTATCTGTTAATTTTTCTATGGTAATCATGGAGCTACTTTCTCAGTCAGCCGACTGGGGCTCCATTGTGTAAACACTAGATCGACTGATCGAACCAAGACCCACCCTGTCGGAGGATTTGTGGAGAAAGTCACAGTGCTTGCAAAGACGAAAGAAATCAGTAGAGGAGACAATGGTAGAGTATGTAGAGGAGATGATTAAAATTGTCTCCTGACAATCGTTATAGACAATGAGAGGTGGCTAACAGGATGAGGGAGCTAAGCTAACACAGTCAAATGTACCGCAGTGAAACATGTTCATGTTCCCGGATGAATACGTTTCCATTGTGGGCATCCAGACTTCGTGACCACAGGGATGGGACTGGAGTAGGAAGAAACATGGACATCTTGTCTTGTTCTCGTGAACTACATTGAACTGTTTTGCGCCGTCCCTACATTAGCTCCATCCACTAACCCTACGTCGCTGTTAGGAGGAGGCCGAATGGAAGCCAGGACACTAAAAATTGTATATACCTGTGTGTACAGTACAGTTTTTTTTAAATCTCATCTATTGTCTATTTATTGCGATTTATTTTAAGCTCTTCATTTTTAAATTCTCTTTATTCTGACATTCGCTGTGGTTTTTTTCTACAGTGGTACAACTTTAACAAAAACCAATTCCCCCCTGATCAATAAAGTATGTATCAATATAGCACTTTACTCAGAATCAACTGTAAATAAGATTAAAATGTTCTGTGTGTGTGTTCGCTATGACGCCGTGGATACACGCACACGGACCCACAAACACACATAGGCAGACCACACACACACAAACACCAAAGCAGAGCTAACTAGTTAGCTGAATGCTAGCTGACTTCAACAGCTTGTGAGGAACTTTCAGTGTGTAGCTCTGAGCCTGGACGTCTCCACACACTGCTTCCTTATCCTGAACACACATTTATCAGGGCAGAGGGACGTTCTGTTGACGGGGCGAGCTACGTCTATCACTCCCGTCTATCACTCCTGTCGTTACGTTATGATGACCACTGAATTTATCGGGACATTTTTAGACTCTTGGACATTTTTCGATACATTACATTTGATACAGGACCCATTTGTGTTCCAGGCTCTAAGAGTTGGTAGAGTTGGGTAAAAACTCCGACCACATTTCCATCATCATGGGTGTGGTATTGACTTTTCATGTTTTCTTACCACTTAATTTTGTGAAAACATCTGCAGTACTTCATTACAGCCTCTGAGGCGACGTGTTGTCAGGTGGTGGTTGTGAGAAGTGCAGTTGTACAGGACTTGGACCAGAATCTGTTGATCTCACTTCATCCACTTCTTCTTGAAATGCATAAATGTGGAACACTTCCTGTTGAACAAGCGTGTGTTTTAATCCCAGCTTGCTGAAACATGGAGATGAGTGCTTTGAACCGGATTCCTGCCCCTGTCTGTGGAAAGGAAAGGAGTATTACCCTGGCGATAGGGTGTCGACCCCCTGCCATCAGTGGTGAGTAGGAGATGAAGCTTATATTGACAATACACTCAAGATGGTCCCACACAATAATTAATATTCTGTCAATTTTGTGATAGTGTACAAATTTGTGATGCCACAGCATCATCCCCTAACAAAGGATTTCAAATTCATGACAAAACAAAGCGGCTAATTTTCCAAAGTTGAATCTGAATGTGGCCATCTCATTTCTATAATTATGTCATCTCACCATCGGAGAAAGGCAGAGATAATAGAACGGTTCTTGTGTGAGCTTCTGGTGAAAGGAAACACTCTCCCAGTGGTCCCAGTCATTCTGCCAGTGGTCCCAGTCATTCTCCCATTGTTCTCTTTCTTCTTCGGACCATTGCCATGGAAGAAGACGGCGATGACAGCCTAATAGCGCAGCGAGCAGTCATTCAGCTGTGGACAAATCCAGACCTCTTTTCTACCTGTTATGAATCTGAGGCTCTCCACTAAAGGAGCCCATTAGGGAGGAAAAATATCCTCACTCTGTGTGGGAACCAGTTCATGCAGAATGGTTGAAGCCTTCCTGTCTTCGTAGCGTTTGCCAGCACGGGACGTTCCAGTGCGTGTTCCACCCATGTCCGTCCATGTGCACAGTCTACGGCGATCGACACTACAGGACATTTGATGGACTGCTGTTTGACTACATTGGCACATGCAAAGTGTATCTTGTCAAGGTATCAAAACGATTTATTGATAGTTCATGAATCACAATTTGACTTGATAGTCATTTTCTATTGTATTTTTAGGGCTCAATTTTTTCACTATGTTCACAGTTGAAATGCAACAGATTGTATTTTGGACAAGGATAAGATGAGAGAGGAAGATACTTTATTCATCCCTGATGGGAGATTTGCTGTTTGAGGAGTTAAAAAACAACAACTAACAAGTGATTATCAAAAATATGCAATAAAGTGAATATGCATAAATATTAAATGTGTATATATTTGCACTACAAACAATGATCAGGAGACGGTCAAATAAATAGGATGGTTCTATGACAATGGAAACTCCTTAAAACATCTTAAACTAAAATTTGTTGCGTTATTGGATTTAAAGCAACAGTTAAGCCAACTAGAAATTCACAGCAACACAACAAACAATGACTGTACAGCTTGAACAGTGTAATCCTCAATTTATTTAAAAATGAATTGAGGATTGAGGATTTAAAAAAAGTGACCGAACAAGAAGACCAGCCTGTGCCAGCTGTAATGGCAGTGGCAGTTTGTGTGATCTCCTTGTCCTTCCTCCACAGAGCACCTCTGAAGTCGTGTTCAGTGTTACAGCCCAGAACTTGGAGTGTTTTCACGGTGGAGTCGTCTGCCGGAAGTCTTTGCAGATCAGCGTTGGCAGAACCTTTGTAGCTTTCGATGATGACACTGGAAAACCAGTAAGAATCACTTTTTCATGTATTTTCTTGCTTTTGTAAAGTTCAGAAATAAAAGACTGAACCACAAAATGAGCATAGAGTCAGGAATGTGTCACTTCAACACTTAAGAATAATATGAAATCAAACTGATTCCTTGCAGAGTCCATCCAGTGTGATGGACAGGAAGCAGAGGATGCTCCTCTGGCCTGCTGGACACTTCACCGTTGTTCATTTCCCTGAGGAGAGCATCACTGTGCTCTGGGACCGAAAGACGACCGTCCACGTCCAGGTCGGACCTCAGTGGCAGGTAGGGGCCGGCTCAGGTGAAGGATGATTTTAGGCTGGATTGAGGTGATCTTGTAAATGAATAAGAGACGCTGGTGATGTGTTCAGGGGATGCTCAGCGGGCTGTGTGGGAACTTTGACACAAAGACCATAAATGAGATGAGGACGCCCGACAACTTGGACTCGCCAACTCCCCAGGAGTTTGGGAACAGCTGGACAGCAGTAGAGGTGAAGTAGACTGTCCTGAACAGCCAACTGTTGTGGATTCTTGTTCCAACACGACCAAAGAATGTGATGAAGTGTTTTATTATTCCCCTTCAGCTGTCCGTCCGTCTGTCCGTCCACCACTTAAAAACAGGCGTTAAACATTTTAGTGAAGCTGAGGGATTGTTTCTTGACCAAATCTCTAAAGTCATTTCAAACTTGTTTGACCTTATGAAAATAGAGGTAGTCCTCAACTTACGAACATTTGATGTATCGTGGATGATAAAGCAAAGACTGTCTTCTTCTTCTTTTCCTTTTGGCTTTTCCCTTCAGGGGTCGCCACATCGAATCAATTGCCTTCATCTAACCCTGTCTTCTGCATCCTCTTCTCTCACACCAACTACCTTCATGTCCTCTTTCACTACATCCATAAACCTCCTCTTTGGTCTTCCGCTAGGCCTCCTGCCTGGCAGTTCAAAACTCCTACCTCCACTCCTATAGGTCACCCTATGTTCCTGCCTCTTCTGGAAGAAAGTATTCACTACAGCCATTTCCATCCTTTTTGCAAAGCCAACTACCATCTGTCCTTCTGCGTTCCTCTCCTGCCCATCACCTCCTCATCACCTCTGTTTCCTGCACCAACATGTCCATTTAAGTCTGCTCCAATGACAACTCTCTCATTTCTAGGCATGCTCTGCATCACTTCATCAAAGTCCGACCAGAATTTCTCCTTCTCCTCCAGCTCACATCCTACCTGTGGAGCATACCCACTAACAACATTGAACATCACACCTTCTATTTCTAGCTTCAGACTCATCACTCTATCACTCTAAGTAATGACATTACTGTAGTATTTACAGTAGTAATGACACTACTTTAGTATTTACAGTAGTAATGACATTACTGTAGTATTTACAGTAGTAATGCCATTACCTTAGTATTTACAGTAGTAATGACATTACTTTAGTATTTACAGTAGTAATGACATTACTTTAGTATTTACAGTAGTAATTACATTACTTTAGTATTTACAGAAGTAACGACATTACTTTAGTACTTACAGTAGTAATGACATTACTGTAGTATTTACAGTAGTAATGACACTACTTTAGTATTTACAGAAGTAATTACATTACTTTAGTATTTACAGTAGTAATGACACTACTTTAGTATTTACAGTAGTAATGACACTACTTTAGTATTTACAGAAGTAATTACATTACTTTAGTATTTACAGTAGTAATGACACTACTTTAGTATTTACAGTAGTAATGACACTACTTTAGTATTTACAGTAGTAATGACATTACTACGTCGTGGTGAGAGCTGAGCCGAAAGGCAACGCTCTCGATTTACTGGTCGATCTACGTTCCTGCCCTCACCTATGCTCATGAGCTGTGGGTCGTGACCCAAAGAACGAGATCCCGGATACAAGCGGCTGAAATGAGTTTCCTCTGCAGGGTGTCCGGGCTCTCCCTTAGAGATAGGGTGAGAAGTTCGGTCATCCGGGAGGGACTCAGAGTGGAGCCGCTGCTCCTCCGCATCGAGAGGAGCCAGATGAGGTGGCTCGGGCATCTGGTCAGGATGCCTCCTGGACCCTCCCTGGTGAGGTGTTCCGGGCACGTCCTACCGGGAGGAGGCCCCGGGGACGACCCAGGACACGCTGGAGAGACTATGTCTCCCGGCTGGCCTGGGAACGCCTTGGGATTCTCCCGGAGGAGCTGGACGAAGTGGCTAGGGGGAGGGAAGTCTGGGCTTCCTGCTTAAGCTGCTGCCCCCGCGACCCGACCCCGGATAAGAGGAGGAAGATGGATGGATGGATGGATGGATGGATGGATGACATTACTTTAGTAATGTAGCTGCAAGAGGGCACAAGCCAGTGTCTTATTGTGCCGGTCCCAAGCCCGGATAAATACAGAGGGTTGCTTCAGGAAGGGCATCCGGCATAAAACTTTTGCCAAATCAAACATGCGAATCAAACCTATGACTTCCATACCAGATCGGTTGAGGCCTGGGTTAACAACGACCGCCGTCGGCGCTGTTGACCTACAGGGCGCCGGTGGAAATTGGATTACTGTTGGTCGAAGAAGGAGAGGAGGAAAATGCGTTCGCACGAAGAAAGAGAAGAGGAACACCAAGAGTATAGGACTGAGAGTAGGGACGTTGAATGTTGGAACTATGACAGGAAAAGGTAGAGAGTTGGTTGACATGATGCAGAGGAGGAAGGTAGACATACTGTGTGTCCAGGAGACCAGGTGGAAAGGTAGCAAGGCTAGAAGTTTAGGAGCAGGGTTCAAGTTGTTCTATCATGGTGTAGATGGGAAGAGAAATGGAGGAGGAGTTATCTTGAAGGAGGAGTTTGTTAGGAATGTCCTGGAGGTAAAAAGAGTGTCGGATAGAGTGATGAGTCTGAAGCTAGAAATAGAAGGTGTGATGTTCAATGTTGTTAGAAGGTATGCTCCACAGGTAGGATGTGAGCTGGAAGAGAAGGAGACATTCTCCTCCTCACCAGAAATACCAAAGTATTTCAGTCATTATTACTGAAATACTTTGGTGTTTCAGTAGTAATGACATTACTTTAGTACTTACAGTAGTAATGACATTACTTTAGTGTTTAGAGTAGTAATGGTATTTATCTGACCTCAGATGGAGATTATATTCTAATATTTGATGAATAACAACTTAAAAACAGCTGAACCCTGAACAGCTTGTAGGAACTAATTATTGGTGAGATGACGGCTGCCTTTATTTAACTCAGAACCTGAACATGAGCCTTTTGATATCTGGAAAATTTTGACTTTACATTTCAAAATTGGTTAAAAAAAAAGCAGTGTCAACTTGTCTAGGGTGGTGTTTTCTTCTGCTGGCTAATTTTTACTAAGATGAAATGACAAGTTTTATTTTCAATCGGATCCTTTATTTGGAGATGGTGGGGGCTCCCTTTGGGCTGTTGGTGTGGGAGTTCAGCTTTCAGACCTCAGTGTGTGTGTGTGTGTGTGTGTGTGTGTGTGTGTGTGTGTGTGTGTGTGTGTGTGTGTGTGTGTGTGTGTGTGTGTGTGTGTGTGTGTGTGTGTGTGTGTTTGTGTGTGTGTGTGTGTGTGTGTGTGTGTGTGTGTGTTTGTGTGTGTGTGTGTGTGTGTGTGTTTGTGTGTGTGTGTGTGTGTGTGTGTTTGTATGTGTGTGTGTGTGTGTGTGTTTGTGTGTGTGTGTGTGTGTGTGTGTGTGTGTGGTGGGGTTTCGTTTTTCTTAAGGACAGGAGACAGTGTATTAAACACAAGATATTTATTTTGTCAATTCAAGTCATGTTTAGGTTGAGTAGCAGTACAATAATATCATCAACAGGTTGAGTCTGAGTCCAATAACACCATCGATGATACTGACAAACAGACAAGTTTAACAAATACTTATCTAATCATGATGAGAGCTCTGGAGACGATGAAGAAGTCCTCCGGTGTGTTGTTACAGAATATTCTGGGTACAGGAAAAAACTTCAAGTACAAACTAGGAAATGGATCACATGTCTTTTTATACCCTAAAGGTGTGACTAGGGGGAGGTATTAACCTGGGCCCATCTGCTTTCAACCAGTTCTTTACGGCTCTCAGTTGGTACGTCATGACCTCCAGACGTTACCAGAAATATCAAGTCGACAGTTTCACAAAACTATTTGATGACATAACATAATCAGTCACGTGACCCCTGTGAGGATCTGCTGCAGACATTCTCTGGATGACCCTGTGCAGAAACATACATTCTAATGTCAGGTACAGTGTCTGAAATGATCTGGCTAGCTGCTTCTGTCAGTGTCTACCTTCTTCAAGGATACCCACAGTCATGCAAGCATTTCCAAATATGGTCAAACAGGAATTATCTTCATGCAGCGTCTTCATGACCTGGAGACATCCTGGGGCCACCTTCACAAGAGCTGAATGATATGACACACACAACAATCCAGATCTTTGGTTCAATTAAATGATATTATTTTGTTATATTATTGTATTATTTTATTGTATTAAAAACTTTCCACCACATGTGTGTGTGTGTGTGTGTCCAGTGTGTGGACAGTCCAGACTCCAGACACCCCTGCAGCCTTCATCCTCTCAGGGAACCGTTTGCAAAGCGCCAATGTGCCGTCCTGCTCAGCGAGGTCTTCCAGACCTGCCACCCAGTGGTGAGTAATGGAACAGCAGCTTCCTGTTCATGTCACAAATACATTCAGACCCTCTGGATAACAGAAAGAGTTCATCTTTGACACAGACGACCAAAGAGGACAGAGCTGCTAACTGTTCAACATGGTTTCAGCCCTGCCTGTCCTACATTTATGCTAAAGAAAGGTTTTGGCCTTTTCCAGGTGGATGTCACCTGGTTCTACAGCAACTGCTTGGCAGACACGTGTGCCTGCAGTGGGGGGGGCGACTGTGAGTGTTTCTGCACCAGCGTGGGGGCGTACGCCCAGCGCTGCTGCCACCAGGGCGTTCCTGTGGACTGGCGCTCCCCAGCGCTGTGCCGTGAGTCAAACTGGGCTCTTGTGTTATTATAGAGCAGTAAGCCGTCCCAGTAAGATGTCCCAGTAAAGAATCACATTAACCAGTTTAGAAAGAACCAGTGAACGTCATTCTCCTGCTGAATCCTTGTTCTTCTCTCTGCAGCGTATGATTGTGAATTCTACAACAAAGGTACGACCCCACCCCCCACATACACACAGACGCTCGTACCCTGCTGCTGCCTGAGGCCGGGGACAGCAGGGAGTGCACACCTGTGCTAATGCTAATGCTAATGCTAATGCTATTGTTAGTGAAAAGGCAGCGTGATTTTGGTGGTGCAGAAGTGAGGAGGCACGAGAAGACACGACTAGAACCCAAAGAGGAGTTGATGATGTCACGAGGGAGGGTCATGTGACTGAAGTTTCACTAACAGCGCCTCCTGTCTGCAGCTCTGGGTAAGGGTCCCTTCAGGCTGACCCCCTTCAGGGACCGCCTGGCGCTCCTGATGGCCAGCAGATCCAGCGGCTTGGTGTTCCTGCAGCGGGGGGACCTGAGCACCGCCGCCGCCTTGGGAGCCTTCTCCCAGTTCATGATGACGCCGGGCCTCAGCAGAACCCGCCCCCACGGTGAGCTGCTGGGGGGGGGTAACAGGCATCTAGCGCTTTCACCAGAACATGTCACCAGAACATTCCTGTGGGGGGGGGGGTCTGTTAGTGTGACCAAAGAAAAAAATACAGAATAAAGAAAACAAAAGTCCAGACCTGAGTCTCCAGGTTTTACATCATCACAATCAATCATCACAATCAATCATCACAATCAATCATCACAATCATCACAATCAATCATCACAATCAATCATCACAATCAATCATCACAATCAATCATCACAATCAATCATCACAATCAATCATCACAATCAATCATCACAATCAATCATCACAATCATCACAATCATCACAATCAATCATCACAATCAATCATCACAGTCAATCCACCTGGCCCGATTTGTTTTTCCTGTGTCTGCGTGGGTTCCCTGTGGGTTCTGTACTGGTTCTCTAATGGTTCTCTACTGGTTCTGTACTGGTTCCCTCTGGGTTCTCTAGTGGTTTCTTTACTGGTTCTTTACTGGTTCTCTACTGGTTCTTTTTGGGTTCTCTACTGGTTCCCTCTGGGTTCTCTACTGGTTTCCTGTGGGTTCTCTACTGGTTCTCTACTGGTTCTCTACTGGGACCCTCTGGGTTCTCTACTGGTTCTCTACCGGTTCCCTCTGGGTTCTACAATCGTTCTGTACTGGTTCTCTAATGGTTCTCTACTGGTTCTGTACTGGTTCCCTCTGGGTTCTCTAGTGGTTTCTTTACTGGTTCTTTACTGGTTCTCTACTGGTTCTTTTTGGGTTCTCTACTGGTTCCCTCTGGGTTCTCTACTGGTTTCCTGTGGGTTCTCTACTGGTTCTCTACCGGTTCCCTCTGGGTTCTACAATCGTTCTTTACTGGTTCTCTACTGGTTCTCTACTGGTTCTCTACTGGTTCTCTACTGGTTCTCCACTTGTTCTTTACTGGTTCTCTATTGGTTCTCTCTGGGTTCTCTACTGGTTCTCTACTGGTTCCCTCTGGGTTCTCTACTGCTTCTCTACTGGTTCTCTACTGGTTCTTTACTGGTTCTTTACTGGTTCTCTTTGTGTTCTTAACTGGTTCTCTACTCGTTCTCTACTGGTTCCCTCTAGGTTTTCTACTGGTTTCTTGTGGGTTCTCTACTGGTTCTCTACTGGGGCCCTCTGGGTTCTCTACTGGTTCTCTACTGGTTTCCTGTGGGTTCTCTACTGGTTCTCTACTGGGACCCTCTGGGTTCTCTACTGGTTCTCTGCTGGTTCCCTCTGGGTTCTCTACTGGTTCTCTACTGTTTCTCTGCTGGTTCTCTACTGGTTCTCTCTGGGTTCTCTACTGGTTCTCTACTGGTTCCCTCTGGGTTCTCTACTGGTTTCCTGTGGGTTCTCTACTGGTTCTCTACTGGGACCCTCTGGGTTCTGTACTGGTTCTCTGCAGGTTCCCAACTGGTTCCCTCTGGGTTCTCTACTGGTTCTCTACTGTTTCTCTGCTGGTTCTCTACTGGTTCCCTCTGGGTTCTCTACTGGTTCTCTAGTCTTCCTCTGCTGGTTCTCTACTGGTTCCGTATTGGTTCTCTCTGGGTTCTCTACTGGTTCTCTACTGGTTCTCTACTGGTTCTCTCTGGGTTCTCTACTGGTTTTCTACTGGTTCTCTGCTGGTTCTCTCTGGGTTCTCTACTGGTTCTCTGCTGGTTCTCCACTGGTTCTCTACTGGTTCTCTACTGGTTCTCTCTGGGTTCTCTACTGATTCTCTGCTGGTTCTCTGCTGGTTCTCTACCGGTTCTCTCTGGGTTCTCTACTGGTTCTCTCTGGGTTCTCTACTGGTTCTCTACTGGTTCTCTACTGGTTCTCTCTGGGTTCTCTACTGGTTCTCTGTGGGTTCCCCAGCTACCTCCCACAACCACAAACATGCAACATGGGTGAACTAGAGATTCTAGAGGGACCATAGGTGTGAATGAGGGTGAGAGTGGATCTGCTGTCTCGATATGGGATGCACCCCGGTCGTCATTGGAATGAGAATTTGTTCTCCATTGACTTACCTGGTTAAATAATGAACTTTTTTTTACTCTGATCAGAAATGATAATGGTGATAATGTACCTGTAGTGAACAGAATACTCTGAAGTTTGTTGTCAGGACAACGGGGATGAGGATCTCTGTTTGGTCAGATTTAAGTTTGGAACATTTGTGCCTTTGGTTTGTGAACTCCTGCAGGACAACGTGAAAACTCAGGAATAATAAACAGCCTTTTTTTCTAACCATAGAAAGGTTCGTTCTCTACAGATCTTTCTAAAGGACTAACTCTCCACACTGATAATCATCTCTGGTTCCTTGAACAGATATATGAGCTGCATCAGATAATGGTTGGTCATTATTAATTTCCAGGAACAAAACCCTGTAAGTCATGGAAATGTCCTTGAAGTCACATGGAACCTTGTGACCACAGTCTCTCTGGTTTTACTTTCCTCTCAATCAGTCACAAAAGAAATGTCTGCTTCAGATTCAGTAGATGCAGGAACTGGAGTGAAAGTATGAACTCTAACCGTATTTCTGTTAGACTCAGAAAAATATCAGTTCACCAACGGTGAAAGGTGACCTGTTGCTCCACCTTTAGTAGGACACACGAGAGTGACATGGCCTTATGATGGTCACCTCCAGAACTTTGAATCTGGTTTATTAACCCTCCATTGGTGGCTGCAGCTCACATCTGTTGTGTGTCCTGATTCCTCTGCTGCTTTGGGATAATGAGTAATCGTGTTTTCCTCCACACAGACACCTCACGCATTTCCTTCGAGGTAGCTGATCGACCAAACTTCTTCCTGTGCGTGAGCCCCAGTGGCCAGGTCAGGGTGGCCAAGTGGGAGAAGACGGAGGCCTTCTGGGACAGAGCCACCTTCGTCCTCCACAGGAACACCTGGATCCCTGGCTATGACTCCCTGGAGTCCCACGCAAAGCCAGGCTTCTTCCTGCATGCCACGCTGCCCCGCCTCCTCCTGCTCAAATACAGACACACCGACGGCTTCCGCAAGGCCACGCTGTTCAAGCTGACAGGTCAGCGCTCTACAGATAAAACCCTCGTCACTAGTGGAGGGGCTCTGTGGCCCTCTGGGCTCAGACTGAAGTATTAGTCAGGATTCAGGACACTCGGCTCCAGTTTTACTTAGAGAAGATTCAATGCAACCTTGAAAAATACAAATGTTCAATATTTGATTCAAATAAAGTTTTAAATAGAACTTAGAATTTCAAAATGTTGAGGAACTCTGTCAAAATAATTGAGATGAGGTGAAATTTTGAGGTGTCTCATTATTTTCAGATTTATTTTGATTTACAGTGGGGGGAAAAAGTAATTAGTCAGCCACTAATTGTGCAAGTTCTCCCACTTAAAAAGAGGACAGAGACCTGCAATTGTCATCACAGGTACACCTCAACTATGAGAGACAGAAGGAGAAAAAAAATCCAGAAATTCACATTGTTTGATTTTTAAAGAATTTTTTAGCAAATTATGGTGGAAAATTATTATTTGGTCACCTACAAACAAGATTTGTGGCTCTCACAGATCTGTAACTTCTTTCAGAGGCTCCTCTGTCCTCCACTCATTACCTGTTTTAATGGCACCTGTTTGAACTCATTAGCACTATAAAATACACCTGTCCACAACCTCAAACAGTCACACTCCATCTCCATTACGGCCAAGACCAGAGAGCTGTCAAAAGATACCAGAAACAAAGTTGTAGACCTGCACCAGGCTGGGAAGACTGAATCTGCACTAGGCAAGCAGCTTGGTGTGAAGAAATCAACTGTGGGGGCAATTATTAGAAAATTGAAGACATACAAGACCACTGATAATCTCCCTCCATCTGGGGCTCCACGCAAAATCTCACAGGGTCAAAATGATCCCAACAACAGTGAGCAAACATCCCAGAACCACACGGGGGGCTAGTGAATGACCTGCAGAGAGCTGGGACCAAAGTACCAAAGGCTCCTATCAGGACCACACTACGCCTCAGGGACTCATCCTGCAGGGCCAGACGTGTCCCCCTGCTTAAGGCAGGACATGTCCAGGCCCGTCTGTTTGCTAGAGAGCACTGGGATGATCCAGAAGAGGACTGGGAGAAGGTCCTATGGTCAGATGAAACCAGAATAGAACTCTTTGGTAGAAACAACTTCTCATGTTTGGAGGACAAAGAATACTGAAGTGCATCCAAAGAACACCATATCTAGTGTGAAGCATGGGGGTGAAACATCATGCTTTGGGGCTGTTTTCCTACAAAGGGACAAGGACGACTGATCCATGTGAAGGAAAGAATGAATGGGGCCATGTATAGTGAGATCTTGAGTGAAAACCTCCTTTCATCATTGAGGGCATTGAAGGTAAAACATGGTTCGGTCTTTCATCATGACCATGATCCAAACACACTGCCCGGCCAACAGAGGATTGGCTTCTCAAGAAGCATTTCAAGGTCCTGGAGTGTCCTAGCCAGTCTCCAGATCTCAACCCCATAGAAAATCTTTGGAGGGAGTTGAAAGTCCGTGTTGCCCAACGACAGCCTCCAAACATCACTGCTCCAGAGGAGATCTGATGGAGGAATGGGCCAAACACCAGCAACAGTGTGTGAAGACCTGGTGAAGACTTACAGAAAACCTTTGACCTCTGTCATTGCCAACAAAGGGTATATAACAAAGAATTGAGATGAACTTTTGTTATTGACCAAATAATTATTTTCCACCATAATTTACACAAAAAAAAAGATAAAAAATCACACAATGTGAATTTCTGGATTTTTTTTCTCATTCTGTCTCTCATAGTTGAGGTATACCTATGATGACAATTACAGGTCTCTGTCCTCTTTTTAAGTGGGAGAACTTGCACAATTAGTGGCTGACTAAATACTTTTTTCCCCCACTGTATTTTTCTCATAACTTTGCAGTGGAAACTTGTTTCCATCGTTACTGATTATTCGTTCTCCCGGGTTGTTTACACTTGAACTTTTAAGACAACTTGTGAGTTGTAGAGACTCCTGAGGCACTGAGGAGTCTGCACTGTTCTTCAGGCCTGAGCCCAGACTCCTTACCCAGTCCTCGGTGTCAGTGGAGGTACGATTCCTGCATCATCCCCTGCTTCAGGACCTGCAGCGACCCGTCGGCTGAAGCCTGCGTCAATATCCCACAGTGAGACCTTTGATTATTCCAGAAACTGTACCAGTCTGTAACGGATGTAGAGGGACACCCGGATCAGGCCTGTTCTGATGTTTGAAGTGTGTATTTGACACCCCCTCTTAGACCACAGTAAACGCACAGTATATAACACTTACAGAGACCCCATTTTTCTTTATCTTTTCCATGTCTTTATTTTCCAAGTTAACCTTCTTGCTTTGGTCTGAAAAATGAGACTTTGCTGACTTTTGTTCTACTCTCTGTACAGTGTGGAGGGCTGCCTCCCGGTCTGCCCCCCACACATGCTTCTGGATGAGGTCACCAGTCGTTGCGTCTACGCTGAAGACTGTAAGTATCCTCTTTTTTAAATTCACGATTGCTAATTGCCTGTTGATGTCTGACGGGGAGCCAAGATAGAGAATCAATCACCAGGATGATGTGAGCAAATCTATTTGGAGATGGTAGAAGTCTTGTGGTTGCTCCTGGTGCTCCTAGTTTAATTTAATTTTTTATTTAATATACTGTTTTTGATCCCCGAAGGGAAATTAAGAAGGCACACTCTAGCTAATGATTCAAACGCACGCATATACTGTATATATTAGTGTGTACAGGCCCCTGTAGCACACACACACACAAGGTGGCCTGTAGGCATGCAAGGGAGGTAGAGTGGCAGGCAGCTCCATGTTGGAGCTGCCTTAAATGAGCAATTTGTAAAAAGGACGGCACCTTGCTCAAAGGCGCCTTGGCAGTGCTCCGAAGGTGAGCTGACACCTCCCACTGTCAGCTCACCTCCGGGTTTGTTTTTTTTTTGGGCGGGAGCAGGAATCGAACCACTGATCTTGAAATCATAGGACGACCCGCTCTACCGCCCGCTTTACCACTGAGCCACTGCCGCCCCCTAGTTGTCGTGAATCTTACCCTGCTCAAACGTACACTGCTCTGTGCCTCTTGAACACACCTTCTTGTTTCAGGCATTTCTGGTCCCGTTGCTGTACAGCCTCAGACACCACCCACCACTCTGCCCCCTCCAGCTGTCACTTCTTCAACCACAACAAGCCCTTTGACCTCTACCGCCGCCATCAAGAGCACCATGCTCTCCACCCCCCCATACGCTTATCCTACCACTAAATTCACTACCAGTCCGCCTGTCTCGAGCACGCAGATCACCTCGGCTGAGGCGCCGCTAAGCCCTGATGAGCTGCCCCACCCCGACACCATCTCTGAAGCCCCATCTCTGCCAACAAGGCGTCCAACTCTCAGGCCTGGGGTGACGGAGGCAGTGTCTGGTTCCAGGGGAACTGAAGCTCCATCCGCTGCTGCAACACCTTCAGCAGCAAGGACAACCAAAGCTGTGAGCGCCACCATTAGTCCGTCAGCCGCCAGCGCCACAAGCTTCACCGTCACGGCTCCGTTTCACCCCTCCTCTACTAAGCCTCCCGATTCACTGCAACAACATTTCACCAGCACTGCAATGCCAGAACTGACCACCAGTTCTGTTGAGGTCCTACACCCAGTAACAGCACCAACAGAAGCTACAACACATTCAGCAGCAGACACTGTGATTATGAGCTCCTTCACACCCAGTCCTGCACCAGTCTCACCAACACCTCTGACTACAGACAGAACTACTGCACCCAGGACAGTCCCACCTCTCTTCACAGAAACCAGCACAAAGTTGGTAACGCTGGAGCAGCGTCCATCAACCACAACCACATCCTCCACAACCTCCTCACCTCTGTCGACCTCATCTCCTGTCCAATCAGGAACCATGTCTTTGTCCGTGGTCGCCTCAGCTGAAACAACAGAATCAGTCACACCAGTTGCCCCGTTCAACACCAGTAAGACAAAGCCATACACAACAGAAACAACATCACACTCTGTTACCACAGCAGAGACTCTGCACATCACACCAACAGAACCAAGAACTTCTCCACCAGCTTCCACAGTACCAACATCAACCCCAATCCGTGTTACATCCACCCCAACTGGTCCGTCTGCTCCGACCTCAGCTGCTACCGATTGGAGAACAACAACAAGGGAAGTCACTGCATTTGGACCCACTGTGTCTATCACACCCGAAGCTACCACAACAAGAGTTCTGCCTCTAAAGATGACAGACACCACAGCTGCTTCTGTCTCCACCTCAGCATCCTACTCGGAGAGAACCTCCTGGTCTCCTGCTGTCCCAACAATGGAGAAAACTTGGACCACAACTTCAAGATCTCCAGAGGCCCCAGAGTCATCCACCATTTTTCGAGTCCCACCTGGTACAACAAAACGGCCTGACCTGACAGGGGATCTCACAAGAACCACAACTCTACCACCTGTTAGGACAACAGAGAGCTTCCTCCATTCTGCATCAACCGTCCAGACGGCTGAGCCATGGCGTCCTCCTCACCTGGAGACCAGTTCTGCCCTGATTCACAGTCCCACAACACCACCACCTGAGGGCGTTTCTGAAAGCGTGGTCCACATAGCCACTCCCACTGAATCTACTCACACGCCTCACCTTCCTGCAACATCCAAACCAGTTGTTACCACTGCAGTCACCGCTGCGGGAATAGTAACGTCACCTGAAATGGTCACTGTGGAAGTGTTAGCCCCAACAACAAGTAAACTGATCACACCCCCAGCTCCACCTATGCCACATGTTACTGAAACACCTTTCTCAACAGTGTCACCAGGAGTTCCACCACATGTTGTTACCACCACCACCACCACACCCGACATCACAGAGATGGAACAATCTGTGACTGGCCGAGTGGAGGCCTCAACAAGAGCTACAACCACCCTGTCTCCGCCTTGGTCTCCTTTGTATACAACCACTTCCACCCCAGCTCGGAGACCTTCGACTGCCACAGACGCAGTTCACACTTCACTGGTGTCAACCGTGACAGCTACACCTCATGCTACCATCACACGGACGTCCACCCTCAGGACCACAGCTAGAGTTCCTGTAACAACAAGAGTTACTTCCAGAATCACATCAGCACAGATGACAACCATCAGATCAGTTACTACGAGGGTTACCATAGGAACAAGGCCCCCAGCCATACCTACCAGAATCACTGCTCCTGTGCCACTTACGATCACACCAAGTCCTGGAACAACAACTGTCTCAACTTCTGCTGGCTCCATCACAACGGCAGCACCCTCTCTTCTGAGCACCACAACTGTTCCAGAGCTTCTAAGAACCATCCCAGAATCTCCTGTCCCCACCACCAGCAGAGAGTCAGCCACATCTGAGAGGTCCACCCCAGAGACCCATGAGCTTCCGTCCATATCCCCACCAGTGACACCTCCTCCTGAGACATGGCACGGCACTCAAAAGTCTGATGTTCTTGTTCCTGCCACGACTCTGGCCCCTTCCACCACCTGGGTTCAGGAGACCGAGCAGGGCAAACTCCAAACAACCACTCCAGGGGTAACAACTTCTCCTGCACCAGTGGAAATCACCAGACCTCCAGCAGACGGGACATCCCTGGCTGTCTCACCTACAAGGATGTGCACTGTGGGTTCATCATTCTGACTGATTTGTTGTAATTATGTTTTCCTACTTTGGAACAGAAGTCCTCAGAGTCAAATTTGCGCTGCAAAATTAGAATTTGATTGATTGAAAAGGCTATTATTAGAAACAAAAAGGCAACGAAGGCAACAAATGATTTGTTGACTAAGGACATGATGTTAGAAGTAGATGATGACTTCTGGTGAGCTGTTCTTTACGTCTCTGACACACCAGTTCATCTGTTTTTGTGAAATCACATTCCAGATTTTCAGTCTGTATTTTGTTTCCATTCAGCCTCCGTATGCAGAGATAATTGATGAGTGTACCAAGTACATCTGCATCAACAACCAGCTCATCCTCTTCAACAAGTCCCAAAGCTGCCCTTTCTCTTCTGAACTTCCAAACTGTGGCTTGCTTGGTTTTGCCATCTTGGTCAATGGAGACAAATGCTGCCCTAAGTGGGACTGCCCATGTGAGCAAAAGACACACCGACAAAAGTCTACGGTCCATTAGTGAATTTCTGTTGTTGTCACAAAGAAAACCAGTGATTTCCCCACACCAGTGATAAGAGGTTTGATAGATTAGCTTCTGTTCGTTCCTCTGTCTGTTCCAGGCCGCTGCTCTATCTTCCCAGATCTGAATGTGATCACATTTGATGGTAGCAGTGTTGCCATCTACAAGGCAGCTTTCTTCATAGTGAGCCAGCTTCCCAATGAGACTGTCAGTGTTCTGGTCCAAGAGTGTCCTGCTGACTCACCAGTAAGTCACTTGTACTTCTATATAGTGATCAAATTGATTGATTGGACTGATTGACTCATTTTTACCTGATTTCTTTCTTTTTTCCACAGCTGCTCTGGAATTTCACAAACTTATGTCTGGTGGCACTCAATATCACCCACAACTCCAACCATGTGATCATCAACAGGCTGCAGAGGAGGGTAGGTCACATGTCTCCTGTGTTTCACTGGGTTCTGGCAACTGAAGTCTGTTAATGTGAACTCCTGATTTTCCTCCAGCTGTACGTAAACTCACGCTACGCAAAGCCTCGGTTCAAGAAGTTTGGATTTGAGATCTATGACACGGGCAACATGTACCTGATCCGAAGTCCGGCGGGTCTCAGGCTGCAGTGGTACCACAGCACCGGCATGATGGTGGTGGACATGGACGTCTCCAGCAACAAACTTCCCACAGTGGGCCTCTGTGGTAAGGGCTGACATGTAGAAGCCCATCTCTACAGCGTCAGTTTGTTTTTTAAGGCTGCGTTGATTTGAGCTGTTCACAATCCCTTTGCTTATAAAAGACTTAATTCACCTCCATGTTAATGACCATGTGCTCTGTGTGTGTGTTGTAAGTAAAGGTTAGTTTGAGACTCTGACCAGTTGACTTTGGAAGGGGAAGAATACTGTCAAAATGGAAAAACTGGATCTGGATATTATTTTCTGTGTCAGAATAACAAGAACGTAGACAGGCACTCACTAGATTACATAAAGTTTAGCAAGCCTCCCCCTCCACATTTAGTCCAAATCAAGGAGTAATAGATGGAAACTGTGTAAAGAGCCTGGTGATTGAAAAAAGTGATGAAAGGTCACTCCAGGGGATGATTGCATGTCTTAGTGAACCCTCGCCTCTCACACCACTTCAGGTTTTTGTGATGGGGACCCAAGAAATGATCTTACTTTGGCCAACGGCACCACATTGGACACTGACGATGATCCGGCTACTTTCATCACCAGCTGGCAGGTACCCAACACCACCAGCTACGTGAGCCACGCCCGCCGCCGTGACCTCAACTGCTCCATAAGCGACTGCTCCACCTGCCTGGCTATGCTGGAGAACCAGGCCTTCTCTCCCTGCCACATCTTTGTACGTTACGTCATGTAGATTCCATTTCCTAAATCTGAACTAAACTCAGGCTCAGAAACCCAGAAAAACAGCTGTTTATCAAATAATTCCTAAAAACAGACAATAATTATTAATATACCTTTTAATTATGTTGACTGAATCTTTATAGGTCCCACCGAGCACATTCTGTGACATTTGGGTACGAGACGAAGAGTATGTCAACAACCAGTGTGTGGCGCTGGCGGCTTACGTTGCTTCTTGCCACAAATTCAACATCTGCATTGAGTGGAGGAGTGCAGATTTCTGCCGTAAGCATTCTGCCTGCTGATGGAACATTAATGAGTACTGTCTCAATAATAAATGATTCCCTGAACACACACTGAAAAGTTGAACCGAACCACTGGTGACTCAGCTTCTCCCCATGTTCCCCTCACGTCCGCGTAAGTTCCCTCTAGATTGTGCAGCTTCCTCTCCCAACCAAAGCATGCAATAAAGGGTTTGCAGCTCCAAGTTGTCCGTAGGTGGGAATGGTTGATTGTCCTACGACTGACTTGTCCACGATTTACTCCAAATCTTGCAATACACTCCAGTCCTGCAACTTTGCAGAGGATTAGGGTTACAGAAACTGAAACTGACAGATGAACTCAAACTCAAGCATGTTGTTGTCTTCCTGTAGCCTTCATGTGTCCCGACGCCCTCCGGTACCAGGCCTGTCTACCGGCCTGCACGTCTCAGTCCTGTCCCAACCACGACTTCGACTTCGACCCAGATGCCTGTTCAGGCCTGACGGAGGGCTGCGTGTGTCCTGAAGGGATGCTGCTCCACCGACCTTACTCCGCCCTCTGCATCTCACCTGAGCAGTGTGGTAAGATGTCTATTTCATGACCAAAGTGTACAATCGCAGAATTTTAGAGGGTGAAGCTTGCCTTAAAGTGACACCATAATTGTTCACTGGCATTGTTGGGGACATCCTGCTGACATGTCTCGGTGTCTCCAGCCTGCACCGACAGCGCCGGGGTTCCTCGTGCTCATGGCGAGGTGTGGAAAGCCTCGGAGGACGCCTGCTGCATGTACAGCTGCCACAACGACACCGTCGTCCCAGTGGAGTACGACTGCGCCAACATGGAGGCACCGGTGTGCCACAGGACCGGGGAGATGATCATTAGCATGGCTGATGACAACAGCTGCTGCCCGCACAAAGTGTGTGGTGAGTCCGGAAACTTTAGTTCTTGACCCAAACTCTGTTCCCTGACCAGCTCAGCTCAGAGATTTTGTTAGCTTATTCACTGAAAGGTTTTCAAAAGGCCATGATGTCGTTTCTGTGTGCAGTGTGCAACCAGAGCTTGTGTGTGCAGCTGTCTCCTGAGTGTGAGTCTGGAGAACAGCTGGTGGCGTATTACAGACAGGACTCCTGCTGTCCGGACTACGTCTGTGGTGAGTTTCGCCTCCGATCACAGGAGCGGTGACCATCAACCATCCACTGATAGATATTCGGAGATGTTTTCAACTGGTTGGGTCCGCCTGTTGTCACAGTGAAATTCAGATGAATCCCCGAAGTATTTCTGGAGCTTTAATGACTAAAACAGAAAAGTCGACATAAATGACTCCATCACATATCGTGCAACATCTGTGGATGCCCTGAGTTCACAAACATATTGGAAAATATTTATTTACCCTGAATTTTAACTGAAAAATTCACTGTTTCCTCTGAGCTCAAAGAAAGGACTGAGCGTGCGTTGTGTCCAGCTAACGTTTCTCTGGTGCGTGTGCAGACCTGGGTTAGGGTTAGGGTTAGCCACCAGCCACCTCTGAAGAAGTGACGGCTGACAGTCTGAGTGGTCATTCACATTCCTTTGGTTTGCTGCTGTGCGTTTCATCTGAGGCTCCAGAAGCGTTTGTCCTGAGTAGATAACTTACCTCAGGGAAATGAGGCAGTGTTCCCTACACTGTGGTCCCGGTGTGGACGGTGGTATCAATCACTATCAATCACTATCCATCACTGTTTATCACTATTGCTTATTTGTGTACCACAGAGTGTGATCCGGGCCTCTGCCAATCAGACGTTCCCTCCTGCAGAGACGACCAGACGCGGATCGCCAGCAGAGTGGAGGGCAGCTGCTGTTTGGCTCACGTCTGCAGTCAGTTCCTCAGCAGCTCCATCCATTGTTCACTGTTCCAGCTGGTGCTCAGTGTGAGTCAATCAAGTGTGTGTTTTCTCCAGTGTGCTCTCCCTGTCCGGAGACACCCCCCCACTGCTTGGATGGTGAGGTGCTGACGGTGGACCGCAACACGACGGAGCGCTGCTGTCCGGCCTACCGCTGTGGTGAGATGACACGCACCCAGGCTTTTTCCTAAAACAGACACATAACAGCTGGGATATACACTCACCGGACATTTATTAGGTCCACCTTGCTGGTACCGGTGCTCTATTGGTGCTCTAGGTGCTCTATTGGTGCGTTCAGACTGCAGGCATATCAGATTTTCTTCCATATCTGATTTTTACGGATGATTGTTAATACTGTTTTTAGCAAGTGTCCAAATATATTCTGGGTTAGGGTTTAAGTGTCAGGGTTAAGGTTTTGGGGGTTAGGGTTTAGAGGTTAGGGTTTATGGTTAGGGTTAGGGGTTAGGGGTTAGGGTTTAGGTGTCGAGGTTAAGGTTTTAGGGGGTTAGGGGTCAAGCCCTGATTGGAGAGAGAGAGAGAGAGAGAGAGAGAGAGAGAGAGAGCTGTCGCTGAATTGGGGGGATTTCCAGGCCTTTGGGTGTCCTGTCTTCCATCCACGTTCTCCACCTGTGAAACAGAGACAGCAGCAGCATCGTGCAGACAGAGTGTGATCTGACAGCAGTGATAACTTCTAGGAGCAGTAATAAATTCTAAGAACATAAAAAGATAAAGAAGTGACAGAAGCTCTAGAGTATCTCCCTTTAACGGGGGGGAAACAGTAAAATACCCCCAGCAGCCTAGGCCTACAGCAGCATGTCTAGTGGGGGGTGTTATTTCTAATTGTAGACTCTATCAAATAGGAGGGTTTTCAGTCTACTCTTAAATAAGCTAAGGGTGCCCCCCCCCCGGACCGAGGTTGGGAGGTCGTTCCAGAGTAGAGGGGCAGATAGCTGAAGCTTCTGCCTCCTGTTCTACTCTTAAAAACCCGACGGGTCACCAGAAATCCTGCCTCCTCTGAGATGCTTCAGCCCAATAATAATGACTTCAGGTTTGTTACTGTTCAACATTAAGAAGTTGTGAAGCATCCAGGATTTAATATCCCTGAGGCAGGTTTCTGATTTAATTAGCTGATCAGATTCATTGGTTTTAATTGATAAATATAATTGAGTATCGTCAGCATAACAATGAAAGTTAATGTTATGTTTCCTTATAATATTTCCCAATGGTAACATATAGATTAAACAGAATTGGCCCCAGAACAGATCCTTGAGGTACTCCACAGGTGAGAGTCCCTCGATCTGAACATTTATTATTGACATAGACAAACTGAAATCTGTTGGATAGATATGACCTAAACAAGTCTAGTGCTGAGTTTTTAATAACTTCCTCTTCCAATCTCCTTAAAATAATATCATGAATATTAAATCTCTCATGATGATGCTTTGCTTCTGTAACATATTTGAAAATGTGTTTGTGATAATGTTTCACACAAGTCACCTGTGTCCTTATTCAAAACTTCAAAATCTGACCAAACATTTTTACAAATTAAAATTGGCGACTAGCGGGGCGGCAGCAGCTCATTCCACTGGGTTTGGGACCGAGGGCGGCCGGTTCAAGACCCGTGTGGAGTGTGAGCCGGTAGTGGGAGGTGTGTAAGCTGCTCACCACCCCACCTCCATCCTCTGCATACCTAAAGGCTGTTTGTGTGTGTGTATGTGTGTGTGCGCAGTCTGTGAGCCCTACAGGTGTCCTCCTCACAGCTGTCCCGTTGGGATGTCGGTGGAGTCATCATCCGTTCCGGGTCACTGCTGTCCAAACCAGACCTGCGGTACGAATCGTAAAGCTGCTCCAGCTGAAAGATTTTTAACTCGTTTGAAAGCCAGATCATTCTAGGGTCCCCTTCAAAAATAGAGAGGCTGAACGTGAGCTTTTAGGAGCCTAAATTCAGTCCGAGTTGCACTCTTATGCTTGAAAGTCAAACAGCTGAATTGTGATTTCTTTTCTTTCAGTTTGCTCCTGTGAGAAGATCACCTCCCCAAAATGTGGCCTAGTATGTCTTCAATTTTAATTTTCATTCTATTCCTTCTGTGGGCTTAAACTAAATCTGCAGCTGTTCTCAAGGGTTTTTAGGCCTTGTCCAATTCATTTAACCAGGACAAAATCATGGCACAAAGTAAAGTGTTCCTGTGGTGTGTGGTCAGGGCCAGCAAAGGCCTTCTCTGCTGGTTTAATGATAATATTTATGATAAAAGTTATTTATATTTTAATGCATTTTACCCAAATAAATATATTAAAATATATGTTTAAATACATAATTATATTATTTGGATGTAATATGGCATATGTTCCGTTTTTTGGTTAGAGAGGTTTTATCCAATCAGAACTCGGCTAGCTTGTGTTGCCAGGTTGAATGAAATCTGCCCAGGACCTTTAGAACGTAGAATGCAGGTCTCCCTGCACTGTGAGTGAACAGGAACATATAGTTAATAGACAGATGCGATATCCAATCAGATCACGAGTTGGCAACACTAAGGCCTTCTAGCTGGCCTCACGTTCACCTGATATGGTTCTGTCCTGTGATTGGATTCTTACTCTGAGAAGGCGGGGCTATGCAAACGCTATGCAGAGGCTCATTTGAAGACAAGCTCTAGTGAAATGAGGGTCTGATCCCTGAAGGAGTTAACCTGTTCTAGCTAACCTGTTCCAGGTAACCTGTTCTAGCTCACCTGTTGTAGGTATCCTGAACTAGCTAACCTGAACTAGCTAACTTGTTGTAGCTAACCTGAACTAGCTAACCTGTTCTAGCTAACCTGTTCTAGCTAACTTGTTCTAGCTAACCTGTTCTAGTTAACCTGTTCTAGCTAACTTGTTCTAGCTAACTTGTTCTAGCTAACCTGTTCTAGCTAACCCGAACTAGCTATCTTGGTGAGTAAAAGCATTTAATATATATAGGTTTTCATATTCAATGTTCTTGTAATTTAATTTCATTTATATCAAATCAATTATAATGAAATAAAATGACAAATATACTCAAAATGAAAAAAATTCTTGCTCTCCTGCGATGTGTGTAAATAATGTGATGCACTTGTGCAGCCGTGTGATTGTAATGGAGATAGAGAGACTTGTGTCCCTGCTTGATAATAGCCTGTTTTGTACCTGATAGAGGTGATGGGACATCTGGTGGTGTGTTAGTGTGTGTCTGTTTGTTTCTCTAGCTGTGGTGTCATAAATGATGGTGATTTCCGTGGTTTTGTTGTGACGTAGTTGTGTGTCGTCTATAAAGGTGTGGCCACAGGTTCTTCAGTGTGACAATAAAGGAGTGGAGCTGATGCCAGTTTTTGTCCCATTTGAGAGAAGTTATAAACACCTCAGTCCTAAAAGCTACATTGGTGGCAGCAGTTTGGAGCCACTTACAGTATTATGACATGCATTTTTTCAAGTGTGACTAAGGAGAATATCACTGAAGACCTAGGTGTGAAATGCACGGCCCACCACTAGTTTTAAGTATTTTTAAAGTGTGTTGGTCAGTTTCTCTCTTTTACCTCTACTTGGAACCATTCGAGCTGTTCATGCCCTTTATTTAGTCAGTCTAAAGGCAGCTAGGACACGTGTCAGATGTGACTGACAGCCCTGCACACGGAGATCTACATGTTTGCCTCTCACGACGTGTCCTAGGAGCTCGGCGTGTTTTTATCCAGGTTAACTCTGTTCTGGTCTGTTCCGTAGGGAGAGGAAGCCCAGCTGGACCGAGCCTTCCTAGCTGACCCTCAGAATCAGTGTGCCTGCAAGAGATTCAAATGTGGTGAGTGTTGGGACAAAATCAAGCTGGAAGAAGGCCTTGTGCAATGCTTTGCACAGCTCACACACTTTTCTGTCACAACCACAAAAATGTGGAGTGAATGTAGATCCCAAAGGAAGCCGTGAAGACTGATGTTGATCTCTGACCGCTACACGTTTGTGTGTCTGTGTGTCCAGTGCGTGAAGCTGTGTGTGTTTTTGGCAAGAGGGGTGTGTTGCGGCCGGGTCAGACACTGGTGGAGCGTGGCGACGACGGCCTGTGTCACAGCAGGCAGTGCGGTCACAGCCTGGACCCGGCGAGCGGCTTCCACCTGTTGCGCACCAGCAGCATCAATTGCTCCGCCCACTGCCGACCCGTAAGTCTGCATCACTTCCTGTGATGTCACAGCATCAGTTGTTCTCCCCAGCATGACAAAGCTGATGCTGAACGCCAACACGCTGTTCTACGACACCGTGGTGGCGTCGGCCAATTCGTCATAGGGTGGTCTGCTCGGGGGACAGCATCACTGCAGCCGACAACAGAGATTGGACAGGCTGATTCGGAAGGCGGGCTCTGTCCTAGGATGCCCCCTGGAGGTGGTGGGAGAGAGGAGGATGTTGGCCAAACTGTCATCAAAGATGAAGATAGACTCCCACCCCCTGCAGGGCACACTAAGATCACTGGAGAGCTCCTTCAGCCGTAGGTTGCTTCACCCAAAATGCGTGAAGGGACGTTATCGCATGTCTTTGCTGCCCACAGCTGTCAGACTGAACAATCAGCACTGCCCCCAGCCGACCACACCCAATCACACAACAACCCGGGTGACCAGTGTAGTTTGTAGTTGTGCAATGTGAATTAGTGATTATAAATTGTTAATATGTATATCATATATTGATATGTATATCATGTCACATGTTAATATACATGTATTATGTATGTATGAACCCTCCTCCCCTCTGCTGCCGCAATAACGCGAATGTGGGACTAATAAAGGTCTATCTAATCTAGTGTATCTAATCTAATAAAGATCTATCTAGTCCAGTCTATCTAATCTAGCCCTCTAATAAAGGTCGATCTAATCCAGTATATCTAATCTAATAAAGGTCTAGTCCAGTCTAATCTAATAAAGCTCTATCTAATCTAGCCTATCTAATAAAGGTCTATCTAATCTAGTCTATCTAATCTAATAAAGGTCTAGTCCAGTCTATCTAATAAAGCTCTATCTAATCTAGCCCATCTAATCTAACAAAGGTCTATCTAATCTAGCCTATCTAATAAAGATTTATCTAATCTAGTCTATCAAATTTTATAAAGGTCTATCTAATCTTGTCTAATCTAGTAAAGGTCTATCTAATCTAGTTTATCTAATCTAATAAAGGTCTATCTAATCTAGTCTAATCTAGTAAAGGTCTATCTAGTTTAATAATTAAAGTCCATCTAATCTAGTTTATCTAATCTAATTTTGTGTTGAAGAATCAGATCTACATCCCACCAAAGGACCAGTCGACGTGCTGCGGCATGTGCCGGAACATCTCCTGCCTGTACCAACAGGAGAACGGGACAGCGGTTCTCTATAAGGTACCCCTCACCTCCAGCACCAACCTGCACCAAAGGAAGTGAGGCTTCCCACCTGAGCCCGGTGAAAACGCACCTGATCCTTGTCGTTCGCAGCCCGGCAGGTCGTGGGTTTCAAACTGCAGGAGGTTCGACTGCACAGACACTCTGTCTGGACCGACGCTCGTCTCCTACTCCTACAGCTGCCCACCATTCAATGAGTCGGAGTGTCTGAAGGTCTGCAGCATAAACACATACTTTCACAAATACCCACATACATGCACTGAGCAGAGATCAGCATCAGACATGAAATTTAAACATTCAAGTATTAAGAAGTCTTTTGGTATTAAAAATGGGTTAATGATAAGGATCTAATCTTTGACGTAATAATACTATAAAACTTAAAGAAGCAAATGTATAACAGGAGAAATGTGTGATGTCCTTTTTACATCCCTCTTCAAAGCGGTGATGGAACTGTCAGTGTTCGTTCATTCATCCGTCTGTCCGTCCGTTTGTTCGTCCGTCCACCAAATATCTTCACAACCATTGCAGATAGAAAGATGAAAGAAAAACCACATTACTCGGGTGGCAAAGGGGATCAAAATGAGATGGTGACCTTGACCTTGAGAAAAGTAGGTCAAGGTCAAATTTCAACTTTTGTACATTTTTTGCACATTTCTAAGGGACCAGATATGACAGAAAGACGAAACAAAAGGCATTATATTCAGGGAGGCAAGAGGATTAGATCACAGCTTTGACCTTGAAAAACTAGGTCAAAGTCAAATTTTCACTTTTATACCTTTTGAGGTACACATCTCTGAAACCTGATGATATAATCATGAAACAAAAAGCAACGTTTTCAGGAAGCCAGAGGCACAAAAATCTGTAGTTCAGGGTAAAATGTTGAATTCAGAGGTGTCACGGAATATTGCAGTCTCTGACCACCTTGTTTAAACTTTGTGTGTGAATTTGTTGGTTGTTAAAAATTCAAACCAAGAGGAAGAAGTGATCAGAAATGAACTGGAAGCCTTTGTTTCTGTCTCAACATTTTGATTCCTATCCTCGCTCAGATTGGCGGGACGGTGGTCAGTTACATGGACGGATGCTGCCAGACCTGTGAGTACCTGATGTGAGCGTCGCTGCAGTCCTGTAGTTGGTGTAGCGCCGTAGGCTGCAGACTGAAGAGCAGCTCCACCTGCCAGCATGTTTCCAACATGTTTGCCCTTCAGTTTGTCGTTTCAGTCTAAACCTCCGACCATCTCATGTGAACCAGATCGCTCCCAGCGGTGTTGTCCTTTGACAGTTTTCTGCAGTTTATTCACATTAGAGAGATCTGACCTTGTGCTTTTCAGTGAAATAATTTTTGACAGCGTCACTGAAAGGCATTTGATCACATGTGAGTGTGGTTTATGTGCTTCAGCTCACCATCATGTACCGATCCCCCCCAGGTACTGGATTCCCTCTGTTCCCCTTCCCCGTTAGCCCCTTGACTCCCACCGTTAACACAAACTGTGAACAAGGTACATAAAACAACAAGGCTTGTCAGCGCCATTGTTGATCTTCAACAATGTACTCCCTCAACAAAAAAAGTCTAAGAATGTTAAAACACAGAAAGCCTGACGGCAACCTGTTCTGCAGAAACGTCCTCTCAGCTGCTGCCTCATTTCAGGTCTGTAAAATAAAACCCAACACAAACTACAAAATGTGCACCTTTAAAAAACTAGATGTACTGATGTCATTAAAGAAGGCGGGGTCATTTCTGGAGGCCAAAAATGATGTCACACTTGAGAGGACAGGTCCAAATCTGAACCCTAGCCCCCCCTTGTTTAACCCTTCCTCCACTTAGCATGTCTGTCTGGGCGGTGCATTGTTGATCCCAACAATGTGCTGTTGGTAGTCTGGTTTACATTCTGCATGTCAGTAGATTCTGGAGTGGGTCGGTGTTTGGGCTCCGTCATCAGGCTCATTTGGCTGCTGTAGAAGATCTGCATGCTAGTCCACCACTAGGGGGAGCTGTGTGAGAAACTGAAGCTACTGTGTGAGGCATGACAAAATCCATCCCTGTAAACACATTTTATAAAACATGTGGGAAGATATTTTGACAATATAATGGTTAAAGTGAAGGCTCTGGCTCCCACTATGTGGCTGTGGCTCATGTGCTAAACCGCTGGTCAGTGGTTCGAGCCCCAGTTCTCCCCCGACTGGAAAAATGAGGCTTGAACCTGTTGGGAAAATAAGTCAGTTCTCCACTGACGCAAATGTAATGAGAAACTGAAAAAGGAGAAACACAAAGAAATTTCCACATTGAGATGTTCGCAATTACTATTCGATTGAAAGGCATGAATAAATGTTTATACCCACATGCAAAACTTCACAGCACCCCTGCACGGGTCCAAAGCTGCTCTAAAAACACACAGCAAGGGGTGGTGTCAGTCAATTGAAAAATTAGATGGTAATTAATGAAAGTGATTAAAAAGATGAATGCACAGTGATGTGCAGCAGGTGGCGCTGTCACTTCAGCCGGAAGGTTCTGGGTTCACTTTTTTTCTGTGATGAGTTTGTATGTTCTCCTGCGTCTGCATGGGTTTTCTTTGGTTCCCAAGCTTCCTCTCACCTTTACAACAGGTAATGAGCTGGCATCTCATCTGGGATGTACCCCACTTTTTGCTCATAACCGGCCTGTGGCCTGTTGGATAAATCTCTGTCTTGTCTTCAAGAAGATAAATGAATTAATAAATGATGAACAAATAAGCTTGAAAATTCACAAAAATCAATGGTTATAAAATTTTATGACAAATTTCAGAACAACATTCTTCCAGCATAATGAACAATCTCTGACTCATCTTCTTTTCTTCTTTTCCTTTCGGCTTTTCCCTTCAGGGGTCGCCACAGCGAATCAATTTCCTCCATCTAGCCCTGTCCTTTCAATCCTCTTCTCTCACACCAACTACCTACATGTCTTCCCTCATTACATCCATAAACCTCCTCTTTGGTCTTCCTCTAGGCCTCCTGCCTGGCAGTTCAGAACTCAGCATCCTTCTACCAATATATTCACTATCTCTCCTCTGGACATGTCCAAACCATCTCAGTCTGGCCTCTCTGACTTTATCTCCAGAACCTCTAACATGTGCTGTCCCTCTGATGTACTCATTCCTGATCCTATCCATCCTGGTCACTCCCAGAGAGAACCTCAGCATCTTCATCTCTGCTACCTCCAGCTCTGTCTCCTGTCTTTTCCTCAGTGACACTGTCTCTAGACCAAACAACATCGCTGGTCTCACCACAGTTTTGTACACCTTTCCTTTCATTTTAGCTGAAACTCTTCTATCACACATCACACCTGACACTTTCCTCCACCCGTTCCATCCTGCCTGGACACGCTTCTTCACCTCTTTTCCACACTCTCCATTGCTCTGGACTGTTGAGCCTAAGTACTTCAAATCCTCCACCTTCTTGATCTCTTCTCCCTGTAACCTCACTCTTCCACTCGGGTCCCTCTCATTCACACACATGTACTCTGTCTTACTGCGGCTAACCTTCATTCCTCTCCTTTCCAGGACAAACCTCCACCTCTCTAGCTTCTCCTCCACCTGTTCCTTGCTCTCACTACAGATCACAATGTCATCTGCAAACATCATAGTCCATGGAGATTCCTGTCTAACCTCGTCTGTCAGCCTGTCCATCACCATAGCAACAAGAAGGGGCTCAGAGCTGATCCCTGATGCAGTCCCACCTCCACCTTGAACTCCTCTGTCACACCTACACACACCTCACCACTGTCTTACAGTCCTCATACATGTCCTGCACCGCTCTAACATACTTCTCTGCCACTCCAGACTTCCTCATACAATACCACAGTTCCTCTCTGGACACCCTGTCATCAGCTTTCTCCAGATCTACAAAAACACAATGCAGCTCCCTCTGGCCTTCTCTGTACTTCTCTATCAACATCCTCAAAGCAAATACTGCATCTGTAGTACTCTTTTTTGGCATGAAACCATACTGCTGCTCACAAATGTTCACTTCTGCCCTCAGTCTAGCTTCCACTACTCTCTCCCATAACTTCATTGTATGGCTCATCAGCTTTATTCCTCTGTAGTTGCCACAACTCTGCACATCTCCCTTGTTCTTAAAAATGGGCACCAGCACACTTCTCCTCCATTCTTCAGGCATCTTATCACTGTCTAAGATCCTGTTGAACAACCCAGTCAGAAACTCTACTGCCACCTCTCCTAGACACTTCCAAACCTCTACAGGTATATCATCAGGACCGACTGCCTTTCCACTCTTCATCCTCTTCAATGCCCTCCTCACTTCACCCTGACTAGTCTTTGCTACATCTTTGTCCACAACAGTCACCTCTTCTAGTCTTTGTTCTCTCTCATTTTCCACGTTCATCAACTCTTCAAAGTACTCTTTCCATCTTCCCATCACACTACTGGCACCTGTCAATAGACTTCCATCCCTATCCTTAATCACCCTAACCTGCTGCACGTCCTTCCCATCTCTGTCTCTCTGTCTTGCCAACCGGTATAGATCAGTCTCTCCTCCTTACTGTCCAACCTAGCATACAAGTCATCATAAGCCCCTTGTTTGGCCTTTGCTACCTCTACCTTCACCTTACGCTGCATCTCTCTGTACTCCTGTCTACTCTCCTCAGTCCTCTCAGTGTCCCACTTCCTCTTGGCTAACCTCTTTCTCTGTATACACTCCTGTACCTCCTTATTCCACCACCAAGTCTCCTTATCTACTTTCCTTCCAGATGACACACCAAGTACTCTCCTACCCGTCTCCCTGATCACATTAGCTGTAGTTGTCCAGTCATCTGGAAGCACCTCCTGACCACCCAGAGCCTGTCTTAACTCCTTCCTAAAAGTCATGTAACACACTTTTTCAGCTTCCACCATTTTGTCTTCTGCTCTGTCTTTGTCCTCTTGATCTTCCTCACCACCAGAGTCATCCTACACACCACCATCCTATGCTGTTTGGCTACACTCTCACCTACCACAACTTTACAGTCACTGATCTCCTTCATGTTACACCGTGTACACCAGATGTAGTCTACCTGTGTGCTCCTACCTCCACTCTTACAGGTCACTCTATGTTCCTGCCTCTTCTGGAAGAAAGTATTCACTACAGCCATTTCCATCCTTTTTGCAAAGTCAACTACCATCTGTCCTTCTGCGTTCCTCTCCTGGATACCAAACCTGCCCATCACATCCTCATCACCTCTGTTTCCTGCACCAACATGTCCATTGAAGTCTGCTCCAATGACAAATCTCTCACTTCTAGGCATGCTCTGCATCACTTCATCAAAGTCCGACCAGAATTTCTCCTTCTCCTCCAGCTCACATCCTACCTGTGGAGCATACCCACTAACAACATTGAACATCACACCTTCTATTTCTAGCTTCAGACTCATCACTCTATCTGACACTCTTTTTACCTCCAGGACATTCCTAACAAACTCCTCCTTCAAGATAACTCCTACTCCATTTCTCTTCCCATCTACACCATGATAGAACAACTTGAACCCTACTCCTAAACTTCTAGCCTTGCTACCTTTCCACCTGGTCTCCTGTACACACAGTATGTCTACCTTCCTCCTCTGCATCATGTCAACCAACTCTCTACCTTTTCCTGTCATAGTTCCAACATTCATCGTCCCTACTCTCAGTCCTATACTCTTGGTGTTCCTCTTCTCTTTCTTTGAGTGAATGCACTTTCCTCCTCTCCTTCTTCGACCAACAGTAATCCAATTTCCACCGGCGCCCTGTAGGTCAACAGCGCCGATGGCGGTCGTTGTTAACCCGGGCCTCGACCGATCCGGTATGGAAGTCATAGGTTTGATTCGCATCTTTGATTTGGCAAAAGTTTTACGCCAGATGCCCTTCCTGACGCAACCCTCTTTATTTATCCGGGCTTGGGACCGGCACAATAAGACACTGGCTTGTGTCCTCTTGCGGCTACATTAATGAACAATCTCTGACTAACCCTAATAAATAATACTAGGAAAACATCCATCCATTCATCTTCCACCGCTTATCCGTAGTCGGCTCGTGGGGGCAGCATCTTCAACAGGGAGCCCCAAACTTCCCTTTCCCCCCCACATCCACTAGCTCTGACTGGGGGATCCGAAAGCGTTCCCAGACCAGTGTTGAGATATAATCTCTCCACCTGGTCCTGGGTGTGCCCCGAGGTCTCCTCCCGGCTGGACGTGCCAGAAACCCCTCCCTAGGGAGGCGTCCTGGAGGCATCCGCACCAGATGCCCAAACCACCTCAACTGACTCCTTTCCACGCGAAGGAGCAGCGGCTCTACTCTGAGCCCCTCGCGAACAGCAGTGTTTCTCACCTTATCTCTAAGGGAGACACCAGCTATCCCCCTGAGAAAGACCATTTCAGCCGTTTGTATCCGCAATCTCGTTCTTTGGGTCATGACCCATCGCTCATGACCACAGGTGAGGGTAGGAACGAAGATTGAACGGTAGATGGAGAGCTTTGCCTCTCGGCTTAGCTCCCTCTTTGTGACAACAGTGCGGTAAAGCGAATGCAATACCGCTGCTGCTGCCCCAATTCTCCGTCCAATCTCACGCTGCATTGTTCCCTCACTCGTGATCAGGACCCCAAGATACTTCAACTCCTTCACTTGTGGAAGTGCCTCAACCCCACTCGGAGAAGGCATTCCACCGATTTCCTGCTGAGAACCTCAGATTTGGAGGTGCTGATCCTCATCCCCGCCGCTTCACACTCGGCTGCAAACCTGACCAGTGAGTACTGCAGGTCACAGGCTGATGACGCAAACAGGACCACATCATCTGCAAAAAGCAGCGATGCAATCCTCAAGCCACCAAACTGTAACCCCTCCTCACCTAGGAAAACATGCCACACGATTTTTAATTTTCTTAAGACAAAACCAAATATTTTCTGTTTTCTGTTTACATTTCTGTTTAATTTATCAAGTTTATTTTAAGGAGATCAAAGCAGCAACACTTGTATTGAAGACATCGTTATGACTAGAATGACTTTGTCCAACTTGTGGCCTTCATCGGGGAACATTCCACAACTACACAGTAGCGCAACTTTCATATCAACAATGACAAAAATGAGACGTGTGTTAAATGGTCAAAAATCACCCAACCAAAGATTTCCCAATATCATTCTGCTGTGATGCTGCAGAAACATTTTGTGATCTGAGAATTTCAACTGACTTCACCTGAGGAGAAGACATTGTCCTTGCTCCAAACTCAAGTACAGTAGTGTCCACCCCCACCACCCACAATGCCTCACCAACTGGAAAGTTTCTTTTTAGCCGTAAAGCTGTGATGGATACAACATAAGCTTCATCTAACACATCCACAGTTTGCACATGATGTATGACACTCACTCTCTTCCTCCTGCTGTTTGATGTGCAGCAGGTCCAGTGTTGCATTGGATATCTTGTTAACTTGATCCAACTGATTTGTTGTCTTGTGGACAGGCAAAGAAGATGGGAAGTCATGTCAGAAGGTGACGGTGAGGATGACGATTAGGAAGAATGATTGTCGCAGCAACAGGCCGGTACGTTCTGTGTCTAGAGTGATACGGTGCTGGTGATGTTTTACAGTTACTGATTCAGGTTCATGAACCTGTGCAGAAAATGCTTGAAGTAACTATGAAAATATAACAAGATAATTTTGCTTAATTCCCTACATGTAATATAACTCCATCCATCCATCTTCCTCCTCTTATCCGGGGTCGGGTCGCGGGGGCAGCAGCTTAAGCAGGAAGCCCAGACTTCCCTCTCCCTAGCCACTTCGTCCAGCTCCTCTGGGAGAATCCCTAGGCGTTCCCAGGCCAGCCGGGAGACATAGTCTCTCCAGCGTGTCCTGGGTCGTGTCCTGGGTCGTCCCCGGGGCCTCCTCCCGGTAGGACGTGCCTGGAACACCTCACCAGGGAGGCGTCCAGGATGCATCCTGACCAGACGCCCGAGCCACCTCATCTGGCTCCTCTCGATGCGGAGGAGCAGCGGCTCGACTCTGAGTCCCTCCCGGATGACCGAACTTCTCACCCTATCTCTAAGGGAGAGCCCGGACACCCTGCGGAGGAAACCCATTTCGGCCCATTCCGGGATCTCGTTCTTTGGGTCACGACCCACAGCTCGTGACCATAGGTGAGGGCAGGAACGTAGATCGACCAGTAAATCGAGAGCTTTGCCTTTCGGCTCAGCTCCTTCTTCACCACGACGGACCGATACAGAGTCCACATCACTGCAGACGCTGCACCGATCCGCCTGTCGATCTCCCGTTCCATCGTACCCTCACTCGTGAACGAGACCCCGAGATACTTGAACTCCACCACTTGGGGCAGGATCTCATCCCCAACCCGGAGAGGGCAGTCCACCCTTGTCCGACTGAGGACCATGATCTCAGATTTGGAGGTGCTGATTCTCATCCCAACCGCTTCACACTCGGCTGCGAACCGCTCCAGTGAGAGTTGGAGATCACGGCTTGATGAAGCCAACAGCACCCCGTCATCTGAAAAAAGCAGAGACGCAATACTGAGGCCACCAAACCGGACACCCTCAACGCCTTGGCTGCGCCTAGAAATTCTGTCCATAAAAGTTATGAACAGAATCGGCGACAAAGGGCAGCCTTGGCGGAGTCCAACCCCCACTGGAAATGAATCCGACTTACTGCCGGCAATGCGGACCAAACCCTGACATCAGTCATACAGGGATAGAACAGCCCTTATCAAGGGGTTCGGTACCCCATACTCCCGAAGCACCCTTACAGAACCCCCCGAGGAACACGGTCGAACGCCTTCTCCATGTCCACAAAACACATGTAGACTGGTTAGGCAAACTCCCATGCCCCCTCAAGGACCCTGTGGAGGGTGTAGAGCTGGTCTACTGTTCCACGGCCAGGACGAAAACCACACTGCTCTTCCTGAATCCGAGATTCGACTTCCCGACGGACCCTCCTCTCCAGAACCCCTGAATAGACCTTGCTAGGGAGGCTGAGGAGTTGGAACACACCCTCCGGTCCCCCTTCGTAAAAAGGGGGACCACCACCCCAGTCAGCCAATCCAGAGGCACCGTCCCCGACGTCCACACGATGTTGTAGAGGCGTGTCAACCAGGACAGCCCCACAACATCCAGAGCCTTTAGGAACTCCGGGCGGATCTCATCCACCCCTGGGGCCCTGCCACCGAGGAGCTTTTTAACCACCTCGGTGACCTCAGAGAACCCAGAGTCTGCTTCCTCTTGGGAAGGCGTGTCACCGGAATTGAGGAGGTCTTCGAAGTATTATCCCCACCGAGTCATAACGTCCCGAGTTGAGGTCAGCAGTGCCCCATCCCCACTATACACAGTGTTGATGCTGCACTCCTCCCACCTCCTGAGACGTCTGATGGTGGACCAGAATTTCCTCGAAGCCGTCTGGAAGTGGTCCTCCAAGGCCTCACCGAACTCCTCCCACGCCCGAGTTTTTGCCTCAGCAACCACCAAAGCTGCATTTCGCTTGGCCAGCTGGTACCCATCAGCTGCCTCAGGAGTCCCACAGGCCAAAAAGGCCTGATAGGACTCCGTCTTCAGCTTGACGGCATCCCTTACGGCTGATGTCCACCAACGGGTTCTGGGGTTGCCACCACGACAGGCACCGACCACCTTACGGCCGCAGCTGTGGTCGACCGCCTCGACAATGGAGGCACAGAACATGGTCCACTCAGACTCGATGTCCCCCGCCTCCCCCAGGACGTGGGTTAAGTTCTGCCGGAGGTGGGAGATGAAACTCCTTCTGACAGGGGATTCCGCCAGGCGTTCCCAGCAGACCCTCACAATACGTTTGGGTCTGCCAGGTTGGACCGGCATCTTCCCCCACCATCGGAGCCAACACACCACCAGGTGGTGAGCGGTTGACAGCTCCGCCCCTCTCTTCACCCGAGTGTCCAAGACATGCGGCCGCAAGTCCGATGACACGACCACAAAGTCGATCATCGAACTGCGGCCTAGGGTGTCCTGGTGCCAAGTGTACGTATGGACACCCTTATGTCTGAACATGGTGTTCGTTATGGACAGTCCGTGACGAGCACAGAAGTCCAATAACTGAACACCACTCGGGGGGGCCGTTCCTCCCAATCACACCCTTCCAGGTCTCACTGTCATTGCCCACGTGAGCATTGAAGTCCCCCAGCAGAACGATGGAGTCCCCAGTGGGAGCGCTCTCCAGCACCCCCTCCAAAGACTCCAAAAAGGGTGGGTACTCTGAACTGCTGTTTGGTGCATAAGCACAAACAACAGTCAGAACCCATCCCCCCACCCGAAGGCGGAGGGAGGCTACCCTCTCGTCCACCGGGGTGAACCCCAATGTACAGGCGCCAAGCCGGGGGGGCTATAAGTATACCCACACCTGCTCGGCGTCTCTCACCATGGGCAACTCCAGAGTGGAAGAGAGTCCAACCCCTCTGGAGAGGACTGGTACCAGAGCCCAAGCTGTGTGTGGAGGTGAGCCCGACTATATCTAGTCGGAACTTCTCCACCTCCACCAGCTCAGGCTCCTTCCCTCCAGAGAGGTGACATTCCACGTCCCAAGAGCCAGCTTCTGTAGCCGGGGATCGGATCGCCAAGGTCCCCGCCTTCAGCCACCACCCAGCTCACAATGCACCCGACCCCTATGGCCCCTCCCACAGGTTGTGAGCCCATGGGAAGGGGTAATATGAATTAATCTGCATTTCAGACTTTTCACCAAGTAATATGAATTAATCAGTGAAAAATCTGAAATGCAGGAAGTCATCAAAGGAGTTTACTAAGAAGAACACAGCTGAAGATTGTTAGTGAAAGACAGCAAGGTGTTATCTGCATACAAGCTAACATTACAACCATTAGTTTTAACGTTAAAACCTTGAAAAAAGCCTGTTGCAACACTCCCGTGTTACAAAAATATGAAACGTATTAAACTTAAAATGACCATTGATAATGTGAGTTCTACTATTGACAGAATAAACGTAGTTTTATTCACCCTACTCACTCATGTGCTCTACAGGTGAACATTGTGTCATGTGACGGGAAGTGTCCGTCTGCCAGCATCTACAACTATAACATCAACACGTATGCTCGATTCTGCAAGTGCTGCAGGGAGACGGGGTTGCAACGGCGTTCGGTGCAACTCTACTGCAGTAGCAATGCAACATGGGTCAACTACGGCATCCAGGAACCCACCGACTGCTCCTGCCAATGGTCTTAAACACATACGTAAAACCAAACAGGATGTTAAGTGATATTGTCTAAATCCAAACGACGTACCAGACGATGATGTGAAAACAACTGTCATGTTAGTTTATGATATTTGTAGGCAAACACTCAGCTGTGTCCAACAGAAAAGCTCGACAAAACGAGGATTGATCCCCCAGTAGGTTGTCCTGGTGCCCCTGGCGGGGGCACCAGGACACATAGCAGAGAAGCTAGATGCTCTAAACTGCAAGACAGAAGGTGACTGCCCATATTTACCTTCTTAAGAAGCAGAAAACCTAGAGGATCACATGATTAGTTCTATTTGCTTACATGTTTAGTTTTTAATATAATTATGACAAGCTCATAAGTAATTTATAGAATAAATAGTCTTACATATACTTTCCTTTTTTGACAAAGGCAAATGTATGTCATTGGAGTTACAGTGTACCTCTTCTACTGGAATAAGATGAAGTACACTGTACCTGTTGGATCGTTGTAAAAGTCACTTAGTCAACACAAGTGATGAACATAATACAACTGCAGAACTGCCTTGGTTTGTCTTTGCAGTTTGGCAGAAATACGTCCCTGATTCATAGCGTAAAAATTCTTTCATTTTGTGTGGTCCATCTCAGCTTTCAGATACTAAATGGATCCTATTCTGAATACAGTTACAGGAAGCACCGATTCGTATTAACAGCGACGCTGTACTAATTTTAACAGCGTCTAAACAGGAGAGTCAGTATTTGGTGCTAAATTAATGTGCTATCCTGGCGCTTTCCAACGAGTGATGGACACTTGACCAACACTATTTCCTTGGTTTGTGTACAGCTGAACTGGTTTCACCTCAGACTGAACTGATCCACTGCTAGAGTGCTTCTACATTTATGGATGTTTGCTGACTTCTTTTCTGATTTAAACACCAGATTTCTTACCAACGAAGTGAAATGCAGATCAGAAGAAATTTTTTAAGTTACATCTTTCTGCAAACTACTGATTGTAACTCATTGATGTAATGGATCAAAATGATAGATAAATGCCTTTACAGTACTGCTGCTCTGCCCCTTCCTGCAAGCCCACAGAGAAAACACAGTGAAAGATGCATGAGTGGATATTTCCTGCTTGACTGCAAAGTACTTTTCTCACTACATTTCCATGCTCAATGCCTGAAAGGTTAAAAAAATATTTTTTGATGAAGCTGTAGCCCTGACGACAAAATATCGCTGCCATCACTCTTCCTACGGGAATATTTTATCACAAATCTGTCACATTGTGCCTGTTTTTGTACATATGTCAGTTTCCTACATTTTGAAAACGAGTAGCAATAATTTTTCATATTCTTTGATTCTAGAAAAAAAACCATGTATGATCAGTGGTGTAAAATACACTTAATTAAATCAACAGTAGTAAGGTGTATTAAATATTTGAAATCCAGGTGTATTTGGAGCACTTTATTTATTTATTGGAGTTTGGTAGCACACAGCTGTTCTGATTTTGTGGGTAAAGCTGTTGATCAAATGGATAAGTAACAGGATCCAAAACTTCGACTTGGTTTTATACCAGATAACACAATACCAGCAAGCCAGAAGGACAAAAAGCAAAATTAAAAGAGGATTTGTACCATATAAATGTACATTTGAATTTTCAATAAATATTTCCTTTGGAAAAAATAAGTCCAGTTCTTTTTTTAAAGTGACAAAAGAGTGTGCTGTAAGGGAGCGGTCCCCAACCTCTTTTACGCCATGGACAGGTTTAATCTAAGACAATATTTTCACGGACCGGCCTTTATTTGCTCAATAATCGCTAATGACGCAGACGTCCTGGCAGTGAGGTCTTATGTCAAATGCAAACATGTATTGACAGGTGCCAGTAGTGTAATGGGAAGATGGAAAGAGTACTTTGAAGAGTTGATGAACGTGGAAAATGAGAGAGAACAAAGACTAGAAGAGGTGACTGTTGTGGACCAAGAAGTAGCAAAGATTAGTCAGGATGAAGTGAGGAGGGCACTGAAGAGGATGAAGAGTGGAAAGGCAGTCGGTCCTGATGATATACCTGTAGAGGTTTGGAAGTGTCTAGGAGAGGTGGCAGTAGAGTTTCTGACTGGGTTGTTCAACAGGATCTTAGATAGTGAGAAGATGCCTGAGGAATGGAGGAGAAGTGTGCTGGTGCCCATTTTTAAGAACAAGGGAGATGTGCAGAGTTGTGGCAACTACAGAGGAATAAAGCTGATGAGCCATACAATGAAGTTATGGGAGAGAGTAGTGGAAGCTAGACTGAGGGCAGAAGTGAACATTTGTGAGCAGCAGTATGGTTTCATGCCAAAAAAGAGTACTACAGATGCAGTATTTGCTTTGAGGATGTTGATAGAGAAGTACAGAGAAGGCCAGAGGGAGCTGCATTGTGTTTTTGTAGATCTGGAGAAAGCTGATGACAGGGTGTCCAGAGAGGAACTGTGGTATTGTATGAGGGAGTCTGGAGGGGCAGAGAAGTATGTTAGAGCGGTGCAGGACATGTATGAGGACTGTAAGACAGTGGTGAGGTGTGTGTAGGTGTGACAGAGGAGTTCAAGGTGGAGGTGGGACTGCATCAGGGATCAGCTCTGAGCCCCTTCTTGTTGCTATGGTGATGGACAGGCTGACAGACGAGGTTAGACAGGAATCTCCATGGACTATGATGTTTGCAGATGACATTGTGATCTGCAGTGAGAGCAGGGAACAGGTGGAGGAGAAGCTAGAGAGGTGGAGGTTTGTCCTGGAAAGGAGAGGAATGAAGGTTAGCTGCAGTAAGACAGAGTACATGTGTGTGAATGAGAGGGACCCAAGTGGAAGAGTGAGGTTACAGGGAGAAGAAATCAAGAAGGTGGAGGATTTGAAGTACTTAGGTTCAACAGTCCAGAGCAATGGAGAGTGTGGAAAAGAGGTGAAGAAGCGTGTCCAGGCAGGATGGAACGGGTGGAGGAAAGTGTCAGGTGTGATGTGTGATAGAAGAGTTTCAGCTAAAATGAAAGGAAAGGTGTACAAAACTGTGGTGAGACCAGCGATGTTGTTTGGTCTAGAGACAGTGTCACTGAGGAAAAGACAGGAGACAGAGCTGGAGGTAGCAGAGATGAAGATGCTGAGGTTCTCTCTGGGAGTGACCAGGATGGATAGGATCAGGAATGAGTACATCAGAGGGACAGCACATGTTAGAGGTTCTGGAGATAAAGTCAGAGAGGCCAGACTGAGATGGTTTGGACATGTCCAGAGGAGAGATAGTGAATATATTGGTAGAAGGATGCTGAGTTCTGAACTGCCAGGCAGGAGGCCTAGAGGAAGACCAAAGAGGAGGTTTATGGATGTAGTGAAAGAGGACATGAAGGTAGTTGGTGTGAGAGAAGAGGATGCAGAAGACAGGGTTAGATGGAGGACACTGATTGGCTGTGGTGACCCCTGAAGGGAGAAGCCCAAAGGAGAAGAAGAAATAGAAAGTAGGCACTGGTGAGGCTTCAGATTCTGTCCACAAATCCAGATGGAGGCTTGTGTTGTTGGCAGCAGCTTTGGTCCACGTGTGAATGACTGATGGAAAGCTTCTGAGCTTCATGACGCTTCAGCTCTTCACCAGCTTCAACTCCCAGCAGGCCCTGCACCCTGAGTTCACACACACACACACACACACACACACACACACACACACACACACACACACACACACACACACACACACACACACACACACACACACACACACACACACACACACACACACACACACACACACACACACACACACACACACACACACACACACACACACACACACACACACACACACACACACACACACACACACACACACACACACACACACACACACACACACACACACAGTGTTAAATCAACGCCACTCACAGCTTCAGTGTTTTCTGTGAATGCAGTTATAGCAGGGAATGACACCTGGTAACCATGGCTACTGTGGAAACACTAACGTCAGTACTAAAATGTATCATGTGACAAGTATGGACCAATCACTAAAAGGTTCATTTACAAAGCAGCAAATAATCTCTCTGACGTCATCAAGATGTTTTGATGCTTTAGGGCTTCGATGCTTTGATGCCTATCAAAGTCGTTCAGGTTTTTAGAATCACATCACTTTCACAACCGCTTCACTTTCACAACCGCTTCACTTTCACAACCACATCGTTTCTAGGCTTCCAGAACCACATCACCTCTAGAACCACATCACCTCTAGAACCACATCACCTCTAGGCTTCCAGAACCACATCACCTCGAGAACCACATCACCTCCAGAACAATGCCAAGCAGGAAGGCCAGAGCGTCTGTCGCAGCCGAGCGTCTGATGACCGAGTCTCAGACGACTCCTCAACACTTGGATCCAGACGGTAACGCCTGACTTTTACACCATCAGCCCATTTGTGGTCTTTTGCAAAAACTCTCCTCTGAACTAAACATGTCAATATTTATTTAATGAAACACACATTTAGGGGCGGCACGGTGATGTAGTGGGTAGCGCTGTCACCGCACAGCAAGGTAGCTCCGGGTTCGAGTCCCGTCTGTGGAGTTTGCATGTTCTCCCGTGTCTGCGTGGGTTCTCTCCGGGTTCTCCGGCTTCCTCCCACCTCCAGAAACATGAACTTTAGGTTGATTGGCCGGTCCAAATTGACCATAGGTGTGAGTGTGTGTGTGTGTGTGTGTGTGTGTGGTTGTGTGTCGCTGTGCAGCTCCGCACTGGTGTCGTGCTCAGAGTGTCCCCCGCCTCACGGCCTCAGCCAGCTGGGATAGGCTCCAGCAACCTGTGACCCACGACGGCGGATAAAGCAGTGAAGGAAAATGGATGAATGGTCATACATTTATATTTAAAGTGTGTCTCACGGAAAATGAAGGAAAAAAGGCACAAAGTTTGTTTTGATTTTTTATCACAAATTTGCCTGTCAGTTTGAACTTTATTACCTTTGAAATGTCTGTTGATGTGATTAAACGCTTTATAAATAAAAGTTGATTTGTTTATTGATTAGTAATGACCTATTGAACGCGGACAATGTCAGATGTGTGATTGATTGATTGTGGAAAAATGGTGCTGAATAACGTGGATAATGGTAATTGTGCTAAGAAACAAACTAACAAACATCCTTCAAAATTAAACTGGTTATTTTCCAGTTGGATGACATCATTAACATGTGACACGTCATTAACATGCAGTTCTTCTTCACTGACATGACTCTCGTGAACAGCTGATCCCGTCAGCAGCCTCTGTCGCCCCCCAGAGACGAACAGCAGAGCCAGGAGGAGGAACAGAAGAATGCTCCAGAGGGTAGGAGACCTTCCACTGAAAACGTTCTAGTATTTACTTCACCTGCCTCTCATTTGACTTGTTACGTTCATGTGCTGCAGTTCTCCACAAGTCCAATGACTGCTGACTGACTTTGTGTTATCTTCCTAAAACTGTAATCATTCACTTCTTCCACACCTGTAAAGGATGAAAATGTAACGCCCACAGCCGAGAACCTGGGCGGGGCACAGGAGCAGATAGCGGAGGGGAGTCAGAACATCACTGCTGTTGATGGCAGGCTACGTGCCCTCCAGGTGAAGTACGAAAAGGTCACGATGGCGATGGACGAGATGCAGAAGAAGCAGGCAGAGATGGAGTTGGAAAGCCGAAGCAGAGAGGAGCAGATTGCTCTTCTTCACAAGAGCCTCCACTCCCAGACAGAAAGGCAGGAGAAGATACTTCAGGAGCACAAGAAGGAGGTGACCCGGCTCAACGACCTTCTGGAGAAGAAGGAGCTGGAGCTCACGATGGCCAACCAGCGTGCCAGAAAATACAGGGACACCTTGTACGAGCTGCAAGACACAAAGCTGACAATGGAGCGCCAGCAGGGGGTGGCCGTCAAGAGAGAGGAGCAACTAATGGAGATGCTCACCAAGAATGAGGAGGCCTTTACCAGATCCCTGGTTGAGCAGAAGGAGCAGATGGAGAAGCATCTGGCTGAGCAGAAGGAGCAGATGGAGAAGCAGCTGATTGAGCAGAAGCAGATGGAGAAGAAGCTGGTTGAGCAGAAAGAGCAGATTGAAAAGCATCTGGCTGAGCAAGAGCAGATGGAGAAGCAGCTTATTAAGCAGAAGGAGCAGATAGAGAAACATCTGGCTGAGCAGGAACAGATGGAGAAGCAGCTGGTTGAGCAGAAAGAGCAGATGGAGAAGCATCTGGCTGAGCAGATGGAGCAGATGGAGAAGCAGCTGATTGAGCAGATGGAGCAGATGGAGAAGCAGCTGATTGAACAGAAGGAGCAGATGGAGAAGCAGCTGATTGAGCAGAAGGAGCAGATGGAGAAGCAGTTGGATGAGCAGAAGGAGCAGATGGAGAAGCAGTTGGATGAGCAGAAGGAGCAGATGGAGAAGCAGCCGGCACAGAAGGAGCAGATGGAGAAGCAGCTAATTGAGCAGATGGAGCAGATGGAGAAGCAGCTGATTGAGCAGATGGAGAAGCAGCTGATTGAGCAGAAGGAGCAGATGGAGAAGCAGCTGACTGAGCAGAAGGAGCAGATGGAGAAGCAGCTGATTGAGCAGAAGGAGCAGATGGAGAAGCAGCTGGCAGAGCAGGAGCAGATGGAGAAGCAGCCGGCTGAACAGAAGGAGCAGATGGAGAAGCAGCCAGCAGAGCAGGAGCAGATGGAGAAGAAGCTGGCTGAACAGAAGGAGCAGATGGAGAAGCAGCCAGCAGAGCAGGAGCAGATGGAGAAGCAGCCGGCTGAACAGAAGGAGCAGATGGAGAAGCAGCCAGCAGAGCAGGAGCAGATGGAGAAGCAGCCGGCTGAACAGAAGGAGCAGATGGAGAAGCAGCCAGCAGAGCAGGAGCAGATGGAGAAGCAGCTGGCTGAACAGGAGCAGATGGAGAAGCAGCCAGCAGAGCAGGAGCAGATGGAGAAGCAGCCGGCTGAACAGAAGGAGCAGATGGAGAAGCAGCTGGCTGAACAGAAGGAGCAGATGGAGAAGCAGCCGGCTGAACAGAAGGAGCAGATGGAGAAGCAGCCGGCTGAACAGAAGGAGCAGATGGAGAAGCAGCTGGTTGACGTGACAGAGGAGGTGCAGAAGGAGAGGGAGGTCCAGTCTTCTGAACAGGACGACGTCCTGCCACAGGTGAGCCTCCTTGTTCTACAGTCACAAGTCTTCAGCTCTTTAAGGGGTTCGCATGTTCTGTTACTATGGCTTTTGGGGGGTGCCGGGAGGGAGGGGGGGCTTTGGAGATGAGCTCGAATTTAAACTCAAAGTCTCTTTCTTTTCAGAAGCTCCATAAAAAGAAGTTGAAGAGGACAAAGAGGAAGAAGCGCTTCTGGGCCCGACTGTTCTCACGTTCCCAGCGAGAAGACCTTCCCTCTGGACCCCGACCCATCTGACCATGACCCCTCTGGACGCAGACCCCCCCCCACTTTTGTCTGTCTAGATCAGGGGTCGGCAACCCAAAATGCTCAAAGAGCCATATTGGACCAAAATAACTAAAGTCAAAACTGTCTGGAGCCGCAAAAAATTAAAGCCTTATATAAGCCTTACATGAAGGCAACTCAGGCTGTAAGTGTAAAATTAGTTACAGTGGGGGACAAAAGTAATTAGTCAGCCTCTAATTGTGCAAGTTCTCCCACTTAAAAAGAGGACAGAGACCTGTAATTGTCATCACAGGTACACCTCAACTATGAGAGACAGAAGGAGAAAAAAAATCCAGAAATTCACATTGTTTTGATTTTTAAAGAATTTATTAGCAAATTATGGTGGAAAATAATTATTTGGTCACCTACAAACAAGATTTGTGGCTCTCACAGATCTGTAACTTCTTTCAGAGGCTCCTCTGTCCTCCACTCATTACCTGTTTTAATGGCACCTGTTTGAACTCATTAGCACTATAAAATACACCTGTCCACAACCTCAAACAGTCACACTCCATCTCCATTACGGCCAAGACCAGAGAGCTGTCAAAAGATACCAGAAACAAAGTTGTAGACCTACACCAGGCTGGGAAGACTGAATCTGCATTAGGCAAGCAGCTTGGTGTGAAGAAATCAACTGTGGGGGCAATTATTAGAAAATTGAAGACATACAAGACCACTGATAATCTCCCTCCATCAAGGGCTCCACGGCAGATCTCACCCTGTGAGATCAAAATGATCCCAACAACGGTGAGCAAACATCCCAGAACCACACGGGGGGCTAGTGAATGACCTGCAGAGAGCTGGGACCAAAGTACCAAAGGCTCCTATCAGGACCACACTACGCCTCAGGGACTCATCCTGCAGGGCCAGACGTGTCCCCCTGCTTAAGGCAGGACATGTCCAGGCCCGTCTGTTTGCTAGAGAGCACTGGGATGATCCAGAAGAGGCCTGGGAGAAGGTCCTATGGTCAGATGAAACCAGAATAGAACTCTTTGGTAGAAACAACTTCTCATGTTTGGAGGAGAAAGAATACTGAAGTGCATCCAAAGAACACCATATCTAGTGTGAAGCATGGGGGTGAAACATCATGCTCTGGGGCTGTTTTCCTACAAAGGGACCAGGACGACTGATCCATGTGAAGGAAAGAATGAATGGGGCCATGTATAGTGAGATCTTGAGTGAAAACCTCCTTCCATCATTGAGGGCATTGAAGGTAAAATATGGTTCGGTCTTTCATCATGACCATGATCCAAACACACTGCCCGGCTAACACAGGATTGGCTTCTCAAGAAGCATTTCAAGGTCCTGAAGTGTCCTAGCCAGTCTCCAGATCTCAACCCCATAGAAAATCTTTTGAGGGAGTTGAAAGTCCGTGTTGCCCAACGACAGCCCCCAAACATCACTGCTCCAGAGGAGATCTGATGGAGGAATGGGCCAAACACCAGCAACAGTGTGTGAAGACCTGGTGAAGACTTACAGAAAACCTTTGACCTCTGTAATTGCCAACAAAGGGTATACACCAAAGAATTGAGCTTTTGTTATTGACCAAATAATTATTTTCCACCATAATTTACAAAAAAAATTGAGAAAAAAATCAGACAATGTGATTTTTCTGGATTTTTCTTCTCATTCTGTCTCTCATAGTTGAGGTATACCTATGATGACAATTGTCATCTTTTTCATGCCTTTTTTGTCGTCATCTCTGTCATCTTGTCTTTTTAAGTGGGAGAACTTTCACAATTGGTGGCTGAATAAATACTTTTTTCCCTACTGTATATTAGGCTATTATCAAATTGACTAGGCTAAAAATGCATTAATGAGATTCATGATTACATGTTTATTTTCCCTGCAGCGCATCCAGGAGAGGATAACACAGCATGATGACACTGTTGTTTGATATTTGTGCTTTAAGTTTAACTTTCAAGACTATATTAATGTACTATGTTCGATTGCATTGATGAACTTGTTAAATCTGTTCCCAAATGCAGCTTCTTATCAATGATTGCTCCTTGTTGATAGACTTTTTTATCAGGGGAGTGTGTGATGGTGACGTCGTCTCTGGACTCTTTACGCCGTTGGGTATGTGATGGTGATGGGCGTCTCTGGACTCTCTATCCTTGTTGGGTGTGTGATAGTGATGTCGTATCTGGACTCTTTATCCTGTTGGGTGTGTGATGGAGACAAGCGTCTCTAGACTCTTTACCCGTTGGGTGTGTGATGGTAATGGCGTCTCTTGACTTTTTTTTACCCTGTTGGGTGTGTGATGGTAATGGGAATCTCTGGACTCTCCACCCCATTGGGTGTGTGATGGTGATGGGCATCTCTGGACTCTTTACCCCATAGGGTGTGTGATGGTGATGGCATCTCTGGACTCTTTACCCCGTTGGGTGTGTGGTGAAGGCCTCTCTGGATTCTTTACCCCGTTGGGTGTGAAGGTGGTAGCGACTCTGGACTCTTTCAGGGAGGGGAAGTGAGAGAGCCTCGCTGTTCGTCCCTGGTGAATACAGTCCGCTTGAGCTCTCATGAGAAAACAGTTTCCTCTCCTGGAGACTTTTATTCAGCATGTTTAGGTGACTTGTCATGTCCACCATGAAGGGCGGTTTTTCCAGCCCAGAATCCATACTACCCCCCTAGGGTAAAACCTGATGTAAGCTTCCGTTCCTGATGTGTACACTGAATGTTTTACTGCACCTCTACCAACAAATACTCTGTCACCGTGTCAGGTAAAGAACTCTACTGTTACTGTGAGCTCCTTTCACAGACGTTCAAACAGCTGGTCAGCTGTACTTTAATGTAATCAAAGCGTGACTGGTAGCTATTCTGAATGTGTTACGTAGATCCCCACCAGCAGAGCTGACATAGGTTCTGGATATATCTGGAGTAATTACAACATTTATATTACACCATCATACTGTGATGACTTCGATATGTCTACATCAAATGTTGGGTGATAGTGTACAGTGTTTAAGGTTAAACTGAATTTTGGTAAGATGGCATGCACCAAAAGCATCAAGGTGAACCTGGCCAGAAGATAGAGACAACTGACCACTTTTCAGTTTTACCTATGCAAACCTCTCCCTGTGATGCATCCAATCTAATCTCAGAAGAAAAGGACACTTCCACATAGTTCATGGTACCTCCAGAAAGTAATGCATCCCTGGGATGCGCTTCAACAAAAATTTGTGCATCCCAACAGGACTTTATGTATCCCAAAAGTAATAACAGAATATACAGTAGAAGCGTACACAAGGACGTTTGGGTTTTTCTTGGTTTTCTCTTGGCTTCTTCTGCATCTTCTTCCGTACTGTCGACAGTGATATCTTTCTTTTTATTAACGTTTGTTTTTTTTATTCAGGAAAGCACTCATTGTCTTTGGGTTTTTTCTAACTTCTGCATCTTTTTTGTAGGCATGGTAATGTGAGACTAACTCGTCGCTCTGTCACTGCAGCGTGTAAAATGAGCAGACGTCCTGTGGTCGTTAGGGTTAGGGTTGTGCCCTCTGACATCATTCAGGTTTCTCATGTGGTCCCTTGTATCAATTGTCCTCCCCTGACTTAGAGTATTTCAATGAGTCCACGTCGAACCAATCAACTGCTTCATTATTTGGATTGTTTCAAAATAATTCCTGCAGGTGCCACATGCTATCAGCAGAGGGACCTGAGCCAACAGTTTCAGTCCCAAACAGGTGTGAAGTAAAACCGGTTCTGATCCATCCGGTCTGACCCTCATGTCCAGGATCACTGGTGTCAGGACTTGTGTTTAAATATTAAAGCTGGTTTCTGGTTCTGGTTCCTGTTCTCCTTCATGTTCGCTGTGATTCTTCTGAAATATACAGGTTTGAGCTTTATTCACATTTTCAGTTCAGGATGTTTTAATTGTTCAAGAATAAAATGAATCCTCAGAAACACAACTGGTAGTGACTTCAAAAACCAAAGAGTCTCTGAGAGGCTGACGCCAGGGCTTTCCTTTGTCGGACGCGCTTCAAGGAAAAATCACTGCACAACTAAAGAATATGTTTAAGTCTTTATTAACGAAAATGAACAATTAACTCGTGAAACTGCACAAACTCATAATGGAAGTGATCACAGAATGTAGTGTAGTGATAAGAGCGATCAGATTGGAAATAGCGTTCAGTCAAGAAAAAATACAGCGACCCCGCTCGACCCCCCCCCCCCACACAGGTGAGCAGGTGCCCCTACTTCACCTGTATTAACATTCACGCCCACATCCATGTGACCCACTTATTCCCTCATTAATGTGATCACACAAACAACATCACAAACAACAACAAACACAGTGTTTAAACCGTCATAAGACCAACAAAATACCCATAAATCCATTCAGGGCTCCGACAAACAACAGTTCATGTTGGACGTGAACAACTTCTACTGCACATGTTTGCTGTGTCGGTGGAGTCAAGCAAATCACAGACTAATGATGAGAGTAGCTGCAGCCAGGAGCCGCGAGACCACGATGATTGGCTGATGGATGGGCATGGATTTGATTGGTTCATGAAAAGTAACATCAGTCGATGCCCAGAGTTCGGTTCACCGCCTTCAGGTCAGTGTTAACGCGGGTTTCTCCTCCACGCAGCTCTGGAAGCTGGCGTCAGCCAGCAGGTGTGAGTAAAGCTGGCGTCAGCCAGCAGGTGTGAGTAAAGCTGGCGTCAGCCAGCAGGTGTGAGTAAAGCTGGCGTTAGCCAGCAGGTGTGAGTAAAGCTGGCGTTAGCCAGCAGGTGTGAGTAAAGCTGGCGTCAGCCAGCAGGTGTGAGTAAAGCTGGCGTTAGCCAGCAGGTGTGCGTAAAGCTGGCGTTAGCCAGCAGGTGTGAGTAAAGCTGGCGTCAGCCAGCAGGTGTGAGTAAAGCTGGCGTTAGCCAGCAGGTGTGCGTAAAGCTGGCGTTAGCCAGCAGGTGTGCGTAAAGCTGGCGTTAGCCAGCAGGTGTGCGTAAAGCTGGCGTTAGCCAGCAGGTGTGCGTTAAGCTCACTGATGGAGCTGCAGGACGTCCCCCGGAGCCCCACGACCCCGGAGCGCCTTCCTCTCGGAGGAGCATCCAGCAGCAGATGAGTCCCTCCTGATGGAACTGTAGCGATGGGGGTGTTGGCTCATGGGGGTAAGTAAGTAAGAGTAAATGGTGAATTATTTTATCTTTTTATAGCATTTTATGTGAACATTTAGTTTTCCTTGAGGTCTGTAGGAAACTTTTCTCTTTGTCATTTGGTCTTTGCTGACTGGAGCTCAGGTTTGGGTCCTGGCTCTTCGTCTCCCTCCAGTGGTTAAAACGGGTACTACCGTTAAGAGCTACTTGTCTGGTTCACCTGATGAGTTTTAATAATTAGCATTTTTAATCACAGTTATGGATTAGATGCTGCTGCTAATGATGCTGATGCTAATGGTGATGATGATGCCGGTGATGCTGATGCTGATGATACCAGGATCACTGGTGTGATGACTTGTGTTTCAAAATTAAATCTGGTTTCTGGTTCTGGTTCCTGTTCTCCTTCATGTTCGCTGTGATATTTCTGAAATGTTCAGCTTTGGGTTTTATTCACGTTTTCAGGTGAGAGTGTTGTAATTGTTCAAGAATAAAATGAATCATCAGAAACACAACTTGTCTAATAAACAGTTCATGTTGGACGTGAACAACTTCTACTGCGCATGTGCGCTGCGTCGGTGGATTCAAGGAAATCAGACTAATGATGACCAGCTGCAGCAGGAGCCGCGTGACCCCGATGATTGGCTGATGGGTGGGCGTGGATTGGCTGATTGAACAGCGTGGATTGGCTGATGGGATGGCTTATGTCAAATTTGGCGTCTCCAACACAGGTGATGTCAGTCAGCGCGCAGAGTTCGGTTCAACGCCTTCAGGTCAGCGTTAACGCGGGTTTCTCCTCCATGGCTCTAGAGGCTTCGCTTCAGAACGAGTTAAGATTGAAGCAGCAGCAACCCGGCGTTAGCCAGCAGCTGTGCGTAAAGCTGGCGTTAACCCGCGGCTGTGCCTTTCCTCAGTCCCGTTGTGGCGATGGAGGAAGGTGAGTTTGTGAAGTGCTCCCGTGTTGCATGTGGTATAAAAAGTTCAACGAATGAAGTTAAAGTGTTAGAAAGTAAGAATTGGGTTTGATACCATCGAGTTTTTCTCCCGAGTGAAGTGTTTGGTCAATGTTTAGAGAATGTGTATTTCGCGGGAAAAATTCAGGACAACCGCGGCAATCGTTTTCATGACCTTTCCTGTGCTGCAGGTTGCTGTGCTCTCCCGCTTTGTGTGCGCAATTTGTGACAGTGTCTCTTCATTTGTGCAGAATAAATACGCCAGCTGGGCTCAGACCATCACGTCCAGGGTCCTTATTACACAACGCAGAGACCTTAAAGGACAAGTTGGGCCAGACCGGCTACACCAGCAGGTGTGTGTAAAGCTGGCTGATGGAGCTGCAGGACGTCAGCCCCACAGTCCTGGTCCGGGGCGGCCAGAGGAAGCCCCTGAGCGGCTTCCTCTGGGAGGAGCCTCCAGCAGCAGGTAAGTCCCTCCTGATGGGGGTGTTGGCTCATGGGGGGGCGGAACCAGTGGCCACCAGCTGTGTGGCGGTGCTCACGTTAACCAACCGGGCCCTCAGGTCCGGTACCGAGCTGGACCTGGGGTGACGTAGGCCTGCAGACACCGGTTGTTGGTCGGACTGAAACGTGAGCGCGCTCCGGTGTGAAATTATTTGTTTGAAACTTAAAATCAGACCAGCTTTGATTTCAATGACGTCACTTTAATTAAAAACCTAAAAGAGCAAAAATCTAAATGGCTGGAGTCACAGCGATGAGACGCGTCATCATCCAGAGACGCCTGGTTCCACAAGGGGAGCTCCGCCCACCGCATGAGGCCTTCACCCTGATGATGATTATTGATGATGATGCTGCTGGTTATTGATGATAATGCTGCTGGTTATTGATGATACTGCTGCTGGTTATTGATGATACTGCTGCTGGTTATTGATGATAATGCTGCTGGTTATTGATAATACCAAGTCGTGTTAAATGTGACGTCACCTGACGTGACTGTATTGAAGTGAACTGACTGATAGATTAGTGTTAAGAAAACACACCAGAATAGTTTATATCTTGAGTCTTTTTAGATTAACTGTTAAAGTGTGTGTTGTGTAAAGAAACTGGTTTCCCTGTACAATGTGTTGTTGGTGACCACATAACTTGCCTTAGATGACAGATGCTCGTAGACTCATCGTTCGCCTGAGGAGCGACACTTTATTCACTGTCATTCACACACGTTACACTCTCAGCCATGCCGGTGTCTGGTCTCATCACACTGTCCCGTATCACTCCGCCCACTCGTCATTCACATCAGCATCACAGTATAAGTGCGCGGCACTATGTACTACACAATGAAAGTCTTTGGTGTCCACAGTGAACGTGTAAAGGTTGACAGACTATTTTAACTCTGAAATGACAAGAACTAAAAAGCATTTACTTGCATAAATGTGTAACAAGTGGGTCATTGTGCAAATTGAGCACCATTTCAACTTTCTATAGTTTTATGTGGACATTTAGTTTTCCTTCAGCTGTTCATGAAACATCTTTTTTTGTCATTTGGTCTTTGTTGACTGGAGCTCAGGTTTGGCTCGATGGTCCTTTGTCTCTCTCGAGTGGTTAAAATGAGTACTACAGCTAATGAACTGTTGGTTTCACCTGATCTAGAGTTTTATTGGTCTAAAGTTGTGTATCTTAGTTTTGTCTAATTATTGTTAGAGGTTGGGGGTAGGGGCTGTTTAGTTTGGAAGGGGGGCAGAGAGGGAAGAGTGCACCGATGAATCAGAATCTCAAAGTACCTAAGAGGTGAATTTGTTTAGTTACGAAAAGGATCATAAAAATTATCAATCCAATTAAAAACATGTTAAGTTCAGATAAACATTTTAATTAAAAATCAGTAGTCAAAGAATAGGAATACATTTTTTTGTTTACACTATCTTAATTATGAAGACTCTAATTCTGAAAAACTAGGTTGTGGACTAGGTTTTAAAATGACTAGTATTTGAACCCAGAGAACTATGGATTTTAAAGGAACCAGGTTTAGAACTAACCAGCATCACTGTGTGCAGGAGAGCAGGTGGAAAGGCAGTAGCTCTACAATCTGAAGAACAGGATTCAGATTTACTGTGGTGTTAATGGGAAGAGAAACGGAGTAGGGGTCACTTTAAAAGAAGGGTAGCTAAGAGGGTCGTGTGGGTGGAAAGTGTCAGATCCAGTGATGAGGGGGAAACTTGACATTGAGGGTGTTATATTTACGAGCAACTTTGGTTTAATTTCCAGGAAAAGAACCACAGATGCGTTATTTGTCTTGATGTTAATGAAGTAGAGAGAAGGTCAGGAGGAGCTCCATGGTGTCTGTAGATCTGGAGAAAGAATGACAGGGTACCCAGAGAGTAACTGGGGTTCTGCATGAAGTCTGGAGTGGCAGAGGTCTGTTAGAACAGTACAGGACATGAACGAGTTCAGCTGAACAGGTGAGGTGTGCTGCAGGTGTGAGGGAGTTCAACGTAGAGGTGGGACTGATCAGGGATCAGATCTGAGCCCCTTCCTGTTTGCAGTGGTGCTGATGGGCTGACTGATGGAGTTGGACTGGATTACCTCATGGACCATCATGTTCACAGATGACATTGTGAAAGCAGGGATCAGGTGGAGGAAGCTTCTTCCTTCTCCACTCCACTCATTAATGCACAGGTGCTGTTTTCCTCTCCATCGCATGCCACCACCTTTCTAAATGTTCCTCCACCAGCTCCGTGCAGATCAGTATCATCTGTGAACATCATGGTCCATGGGGAATCCAGTCTAACTTCAAATGTCAGCCTATTACCTCCACTGCAAACAGGAAGGGGCTCAGATCTGATTCCTGATCAGTCCCAACTCTACCTCGAACCCCTCCCTCACACCTGCAGCACACCTCACCTGTTCTGCTGCCCTCATTCATGTCCTGTACTGTTCTAATGGACTTCTCTGCCAGTCCAGACCTCCTCATGCAGTCCCACACTTCCTCTCTGTCAGACTTTCTCTAGATCTACAAAGACACAAAGCTACAAAGCTTCTCTTTTGGGGCAGCAGTGTCTCCATGGTAGAGCGGACGCCTTGTGGTCAGACATTGGCGGTTCGAGTCCTGCTCCCACCAGCCAGTTTCAGAGTGGGAGGTGTCTGCTCACCACCCGGTCACTGCCGAGGAGCCCTTGAACGAGGCGCTGTCCCCCCACAACCAAATTTGTGGCGCGACCGTCACTCGGCCTCCCCCTGTACTGCTTGTGATACTAATGGCATGCCTACAGGTCCCTAGTGTTAGGGTTAGAACCCTAACCACTAGGGCTCATGGGAAGGTTAGCTTCCATTGGTTCCAGCTCTAAACACAGTGCTACATCCACACTCCACTGTCTGGGAGATGGATTTTATGTTAAATCCCTTTAGGGGCCAGAGCCATGTTCATTTGGATCACCACACAAGTTTTGTGAGGTGACCCGATTGGGCCAGCTCAACAGGGGGAGTTGTTGGGAATTATCATTAAACAAATGGAAACGACCACAAAGCCCATCTGCTGACACAAACATGGATAATACACACTTTGTTCCTTGTCTACCACATCGTGTGAAGGGACACATACGGCAAACTGATCGTTGCTCAGTTAACTTTGTTGGTACTACAACTTGTTTCATCACTGGAGACGCACCTCTAGACCGAGACCAAAGAACCAAGAGGGTTAGTGTTCATAGAAAAACCCTAAAGTGTGTGTGTGTCCCTCCCTCTTGATTGTGGTGGTGATGATGATGATGATGTGCTATTGATAATGCTGATGAAATTGAATGCCTCAAAGATGATACGATGATTATGATGATGAGGATGCTGATTAGGTATCAATAATTAAGATGCTGATGAAGATGATGCTGATACTGCTAACAATGATGATGATGAGGTGATTGACGTGATGAGCAGTATTCGGTGTTTCATGTCCGAATCCATCACATACATCCATGGCCTAATATGTCCTCACATTTGTAGCCTAAAAAACAACCGGTCATGCTCTCGCGTCCCAACAGGTATTGGGATCTCCCACATTATATAAAGTTGTCTTTGTATGATGTGGGAGATGCACCTGAGTAAGACTCCTGTATCAGAGCGGTCATCAGAGTGCGACTCAACGTCAAAACGGCTTTTACCGCGGTCGTCAATTTCCCTGGACAGAAAACCCGTCTGAGCCATCAAGGAGGAGTTCCACAGGATTACAGGTGAGTCATGTGGAGATCTGTTAAATTAACTTAAAATTATATCTGACATTGTGCTGCAACCTCAGACTTCAGTACCTGTTTAATTTTTTTTTAGGATTTCCCGACAGAACTGGCTGCATGGATGGCACCCCATCGAGGCTCCATCCTATAAATCCATCAACCCAAACGTGCAGGTACATGTAGATTGACTGTTAAGATGTTAGACTGAGTCATAGCTAAACTAACATCTATCATTCTCTACCCTGTCAAGATCATGTGTGGTGCTGAAATCCACATTTCTGAAGTGGAGGCAATGTAGGTTGGGTCGGTCCACGACTCCTGGATATACGGTGAGTCTTACCTGAAAGGTCTCTACACATTGGCCGGACAGAGGGATGGAGATGGGGAAGGACGTGCAGCAGGTTAGGGTGATGGATAGAGATGGAAATGTGGCAACTAGTGCCAGTGTCCTGGGTAGATGGAAGGAATACTCTGAGGAGATGAGGAAAATCAGAAAAAGGAGGGTGGAAGATGCAAGTGTGGTGGACAAGGAAGTAGCGGTGATCAGCAAGTGTGAAGGTAGAAGGGCACTAAAGAGGAAGGAACGGGAGGGCACTTGGTCTGGATGGCATTCCTGGAGGTACGGAACCTTCTCTTGGGTGGCTGAGGAGTTTTTGACCAGGTTGTTCAACAGAATTTTAGCGGCTGAGAAGATGCCTGAGGAATGGAGGAAGAGTGTGCTGGTTCCCATTTTTAGGAACAAGGGTCATCTGCTGAGTTGTGGGAACTATGGAGGGATACATTTGATGAATCCCACGATGAAGTTGTGGGTAACGAGTGGTAGAAGGTAGTTAGGACAGATGTGAGTATTTACAGGTGACTTTGGTTTAATTTCCAGGAAAGGAACCACAGATGCATTCTTTTCCTTGAGGATGTTAATGAAGTAGAGAGAAGGTCAGGAGGAGCTCCATGGTGTCTGTGGATCTCGAGAAAGAATGACAGGGTACCCAGAGAGGAACTGGGGTCCTGCATGAAGTCTGGAGTGGCAGAGGTCCGTTAGAACAGTACAGGACATGAACGAGTTCAGCTGAACAGGTGAGGTGTGCTGCAGGTGTGAGGGAGTTCAATGTAGAGGTGGGACTGATCAGGGATCAGATCTGAGCCCCTTCCTGTTTGCAGTGGTGATGATGGGCTGACTGATGGAGTTGGACTGGATTACCTCATGGACCATCATGTTCACAGATGACTTTGTGAAAGCAGGGATCAGGTGGAGGAACATTCTTCCTTCTCCACTCCACTCATTAATGCACAGGTGCTGTTTTCCTCTCCATTGCATGCCACCACCTTTCTAAATGTTCCTCCACCAGCTCCGTGGAGATCAGTGTCATCTGTGAACATCATGGTCCATGGGGAATCCAGTCTAACTTCATGTCAGCCTATTACCTCCACTGCAAACAGGAAGGGGCTCAGATCTGATCCCTGATCAGTCCCAACTCTACCTCGAACCCCTCCCTCACACCTGCAGCACACCTCACCTGTTCTGCTGCCCTCGTTCATGTCCTGTACTGTTCTAACGGACTTCTCTGCCAGTCCAGACCTCCTCATGCAGTCCCACACTTCCTCTCTGTCATAAACTTTCTCTAGATGTACAAAGACACCATGGAGCTCCTTCTGACCTTATCTGTACCTCATTAACATTCTCAAGGCATCTAATACATCTGTGGTCCTTTTCCTGGGAATGAAACCATATTGTTGCTCGTAAATACTCCCATCTGTCCTAACTCTACCCTGTACCATTTGTTCCAAGAACTTCATTGTGTGACTCATCAATTCTATCCTTCTAGTGTTTCTACAACTCACCACGTCACCTTTGTTCCTAAAAATGGGAACCAGCACACTTCCTCCATTCCTCAGGCATCTTCTCAACCACTAGAACTCTGTTGAACAACCTGGTCAAAAACTCCAGTCACCTCTCAGAGAAGGTTCCATACCTCCAGGAATGTCTTCCAGATCAATTGCCTTCCTGTTCCTTCCTCTTTAGTGCTATTCAGTGCTAGATGTACGTTTCATCTCAAGGAAAATATGGTCTAAGACTATTTGAAATTGTGTAGAAAAATTTATTTTGAAAAGGAGGGTAACATTCCATTCAAGAACCAGTTACCAGGGAAGAGATTATGTAAAACCAAAGAACAAGTATGAACCAGTTTACGAAGAGGAGCTAAACTCCGCATACATGCAGTGCTTGTATGTCATCCCATGATGCACATAGTTATTCAGCACTTTATTTGTTGCATTGATTGTAGTTTGGCAAAATATTTTTTTTAAACGATTGCAAGATACTGCCGCTGTCTGTACTTCTGCTCCACAGGTGGGGAACACGCATGGAAGACAGGAAACCCAAAGGCCTGAACCCCCCCCCCCCTTCAGTAGCAGATGGGACAGATGGAATTGCAGTCAATCTCCTTTTGTTGCCCTTCTCTATCCCCACTCTATTTCCTTTTCCACCCAACCGGTCAAGGCGGATGACCGTCCTCCAGAGCCTGGGTCCTGCCCGGAGTTTCTTCCTCAATGAGGGAGTTTTTCCCCGCCGCTGTTGCTTCTGCTTGCTCTGGTGGGTCTTGTTGGGTTTGTCTTTTAAAGCGCTTTGAAATGTTGATGTGATAAAGCGCTATACAAATAAAAGTTTATTGAACTAATTTGGGCTGGATTTTTCTGAGAAATGACCTTTATCTTTTGGTTTCTGACATGGAGACGCCCTTTGTTGAGACTCTTCATGCTTTTCAAGTTGTTGAAAGTAAGCGGAAGGTTTTAGTGATTACACCTCATGATGTGGGATACTTCAAGACCTTTTTAATGTCCAAACTAGGTTTTAAACTAAATTGGTTTTAAAGTAACTGGGTTTTGAACTAATTAACCCTTGAGGTTCAGAACAAAAAGTAGGGTCTAAACTAGGTTTTCAAGTTTATTTCTTATATAGGCCAGATTCACATAACATGTCTCAAAGGGCTTTACGATCTGCACATGGACGATATCCCTCTGACCTTTGTGTACTGCGTGTAGTACGACTCTCACATCGGATAAGGAACAACTCTCTTCAAAAAACCCTTTTAACAAGAAAAAAAATGGATGGGAAAAACCTCAGGAAGACTACAGAGGAGGGACCCGTCTCCCAGGACAGGAGGAGCAATCCATCCAGATGCTGATCCATCCAGTAGAGACCACCAGCCGATGAAGCAGACAGAGGTCACCGATAGCCAATAATCCACCACACAAAGGCCTGAGAGACAACAGGAGAGACAGCAAGGGCGAGATTGACTGTCTAATTATGATTGTTTCTGTTTACATTGTTTGGACTTTTACACCAATGCCTCTTTATGTGCTCTCAATTGTCACTTGGGGATGAATAAAGTTTTTTTAATTGAATTTTAAGTTTTTAGAAATCGTTCAGGGTTTGGTGTAAAGGTTGGCTTTAGGATAGGTTAAGGTTAAGGGGTTTTCAGGCTGTGGGACAGGTTAGGGGTTTGAGGGTGTGGTGGTTACGGTTTAGGGGTTACAGGGTTAGGGTTTGGGATTTAGGGTTTAGAGGGTTGAGGTTTGGGGTTAAGGGTTAGGTTTTGGGGCTTAGGGGGCTTAGGGGGTTTGGGGTTAGAGGGTTAGGGTTTGAGGTTTAGAGGGTTAGGATTTGGGGTTTAGACGGTTGGGGTTTAGGGGGTTAGAGGGTTAGTGTTTGGGGTTTAGGGGGTTAGAAGGTTAGGGTTTGGGGGTTAGAGGGTTAGGGTTTGGGGTTTAGGGGGTTAAAAGGTTAGGGTTTGGGCGTTTAGGGGTTAGAGGGTTAGGGTTTGGGCGTTTAGGGGTTAGAGGGTTAGGGTTTGGGCGTTTAGGGGTTAGAGGGTTAGGGTTTGGGCGTTTAGGGGTTAGAGGGTTAGGGTTTGGGCGTTTAGGGGTTAGAGGGTTAGGGTTTGGGCGTTTAGGGGTTAGAGGGTTAGGGTTTGGGGGTTTAGGGGTTAGAGGGTTAGGTTTCGGGGGTTTAGGGGTTAGGTTTCGGGGGTTTAGGGGTTAGGTTTCGGGGGTTTAGGGGTTAGAGGGTTAGGTTTCGGGGGTTTAGGGGTTAGAGGGTTAGGGTTTGGGCGTTTAGGGGTTAGAGGGTTAGGGTTCGGGGGTTTAGGGGTTAGAGGGTTAGGTTTCGGGGGTTTAGGGGTTAGAAGGTTAGGTTTCGGGGGTTTAGGGGTTAGAGGGTTAGGGTTCGGGGGTTTAGGGGTTAGGTTTCGGGGGTTTAGGGGTTAGAGGGTTAGGTTTCGGGGGTTTAGGGGTTAGAGGGTTAGGTTTCGGGGGTTTAGGGGTTAGAGGGTTAGGTTTCGGGGGTTTAGGGGTTAGAGGGTTAGGTTTCGGGGGTTTAGGGGTTAGAGGGTTAGGTTTCGGGGGTTTAGGGGTTAGAGGGTTAGGTTTC
>NC_090776.1:2500-10000 GCF_040054535.1 Antennarius striatus | reverse complement strand
GGTTAGGGTTAGGGTTAGGGTTAGGGTTAGGGTTAGGGTTAGGGTTAGGGTTAGGGTTAGGGTTAGGGTTAGGGTTAGGGTTAGGGTTAGGGTTAGGGTTAGGGTTAGGGTTAGGGTTAGGGTTAGGGTTAGGGTTAGGGTTAGGGTTAGGGTTAGGGTTAGGGTTAGGGTTAGGGTTAGGGTTAGGGTTAGGGTTAGGGTTAGGGTTAGGGTTAGGGTTAGGGTTAGGGTTAGGGTTAGGGTTAGGGTTAGGGTTAGGGTTAGGGTTAGGGTTAGGGTTAGGGTTAGGGTTAGGGTTAGGGTTAGGGTTAGGGTTAGGGTTAGGGTTAGGGTTAGGGTTAGGGTTAGGGTTAGGGTTAGGGTTAGGGTTAGGGTTAGGGTTAGGGTTAGGGTTAGGGTTAGGGTTAGGGTTAGGGTTAGGGTTAGGGTTAGGGTTAGGGTTAGGGTTAGGGTTAGGGTTAGGGTTAGGGTTAGGGTTAGGGTTAGGGTTAGGGTTAGGGTTAGGGTTAGGGTTAGGGTTAGGGTTAGGGTTAGGGTTAGGGTTAGGGTTAGGGTTAGGGTTAGGGTTAGGGTTAGGGTTAGGGTTAGGGTTAGGGTTAGGGTTAGGGTTAGGGTTAGGGTTAGGGTTAGGGTTAGGGTTAGGGTTAGGGTTAGGGTTAGGGTTAGGGTTAGGGTTAGGGTTAGGGTTAGGGTTAGGGTTAGGGTTAGGGTTAGGGTTAGGGTTAGGGTTAGGGTTAGGGTTAGGGTTAGGGTTAGGGTTAGGGTTAGGGTTAGGGTTAGGGTTAGGGTTAGGGTTAGGGTTAGGGTTAGGGTTAGGGTTAGGGTTAGGGTTAGGGTTAGGGTTAGGGTTAGGGTTAGGGTTAGGGTTAGGGTTAGGGTTAGGGTTAGGGTTAGGGTTAGGGTTAGGGTTAGGGTTAGGGTTAGGGTTAGGGTTAGGGTTAGGGTTAGGGTTAGGGTTAGGGTTAGGGTTAGGGTTAGGGTTAGGGTTAGGGTTAGGGTTAGGGTTAGGGTTAGGGTTAGGGTTAGGGTTAGGGTTAGGGTTAGGGTTAGGGTTAGGGTTAGGGTTAGGGTTAGGGTTAGGGTTAGGGTTAGGGTTAGGGTTAGGGTTAGGGTTAGGGTTAGGGTTAGGGTTAGGGTTAGGGTTAGGGTTAGGGTTAGGGTTAGGGTTAGGGTTAGGGTTAGGGTTAGGGTTAGGGTTAGGGTTAGGGTTAGGGTTAGGGTTAGGGTTAGGGTTAGGGTTAGGGTTAGGGTTAGGGTTAGGGTTAGGGTTAGGGTTAGGGTTAGGGTTAGGGTTAGGGTTAGGGTTAGGGTTAGGGTTAGGGTTAGGGTTAGGGTTAGGGTTAGGGTTAGGGTTAGGGTTAGGGTTAGGGTTAGGGTTAGGGTTAGGGTTAGGGTTAGGGTTAGGGTTAGGGTTAGGGTTAGGGTTAGGGTTAGGGTTAGGGTTAGGGTTAGGGTTAGGGTTAGGGTTAGGGTTAGGGTTAGGGTTAGGGTTAGGGTTAGGGTTAGGGTTAGGGTTAGGGTTAGGGTTAGGGTTAGGGTTAGGGTTAGGGTTAGGGTTAGGGTTAGGGTTAGGGTTAGGGTTAGGGTTAGGGTTAGGGTTAGGGTTAGGGTTAGGGTTAGGGTTAGGGTTAGGGTTAGGGTTAGGGTTAGGGTTAGGGTTAGGGTTAGGGTTAGGGTTAGGGTTAGGGTTAGGGTTAGGGTTAGGGTTAGGGTTAGGGTTAGGGTTAGGGTTAGGGTTAGGGTTAGGGTTAGGGTTAGGGTTAGGGTTAGGGTTAGGGTTAGGGTTAGGGTTAGGGTTAGGGTTAGGGTTAGGGTTAGGGTTAGGGTTAGGGTTAGGGTTAGGGTTAGGGTTAGGGTTAGGGTTAGGGTTAGGGTTAGGGTTAGGGTTAGGGTTAGGGTTAGGGTTAGGGTTAGGGTTAGGGTTAGGGTTAGGGTTAGGGTTAGGGTTAGGGTTAGGGTTAGGGTTAGGGTTAGGGTTAGGGTTAGGGTTAGGGTTAGGGTTAGGGTTAGGGTTAGGGTTAGGGTTAGGGTTAGGGTTAGGGTTAGGGTTAGGGTTAGGGTTAGGGTTAGGGTTAGGGTTAGGGTTAGGGTTAGGGTTAGGGTTAGGGTTAGGGTTAGGGTTAGGGTTAGGGTTAGGGTTAGGGTTAGGGTTAGGGTTAGGGTTAGGGTTAGGGTTAGGGTTAGGGTTAGGGTTAGGGTTAGGGTTAGGGTTAGGGTTAGGGTTAGGGTTAGGGTTAGGGTTAGGGTTAGGGTTAGGGTTAGGGTTAGGGTTAGGGTTAGGGTTAGGGTTAGGGTTAGGGTTAGGGTTAGGGTTAGGGTTAGGGTTAGGGTTAGGGTTAGGGTTAGGGTTAGGGTTAGGGTTAGGGTTAGGGTTAGGGTTAGGGTTAGGGTTAGGGTTAGGGTTAGGGTTAGGGTTAGGGTTAGGGTTAGGGTTAGGGTTAGGGTTAGGGTTAGGGTTAGGGTTAGGGTTAGGGTTAGGGTTAGGGTTAGGGTTAGGGTTAGGGTTAGGGTTAGGGTTAGGGTTAGGGTTAGGGTTAGGGTTAGGGTTAGGGTTAGGGTTAGGGTTAGGGTTAGGGTTAGGGTTAGGGTTAGGGTTAGGGTTAGGGTTAGGGTTAGGGTTAGGGTTAGGGTTAGGGTTAGGGTTAGGGTTAGGGTTAGGGTTAGGGTTAGGGTTAGGGTTAGGGTTAGGGTTAGGGTTAGGGTTAGGGTTAGGGTTAGGGTTAGGGTTAGGGTTAGGGTTAGGGTTAGGGTTAGGGTTAGGGTTAGGGTTAGGGTTAGGGTTAGGGTTAGGGTTAGGGTTAGGGTTAGGGTTAGGGTTAGGGTTAGGGTTAGGGTTAGGGTTAGGGTTAGGGTTAGGGTTAGGGTTAGGGTTAGGGTTAGGGTTAGGGTTAGGGTTAGGGTTAGGGTTAGGGTTAGGGTTAGGGTTAGGGTTAGGGTTAGGGTTAGGGTTAGGGTTAGGGTTAGGGTTAGGGTTAGGGTTAGGGTTAGGGTTAGGGTTAGGGTTAGGGTTAGGGTTAGGGTTAGGGTTAGGGTTAGGGTTAGGGTTAGGGTTAGGGTTAGGGTTAGGGTTAGGGTTAGGGTTAGGGTTAGGGTTAGGGTTAGGGTTAGGGTTAGGGTTAGGGTTAGGGTTAGGGTTAGGGTTAGGGTTAGGGTTAGGGTTAGGGTTAGGGTTAGGGTTAGGGTTAGGGTTAGGGTTAGGGTTAGGGTTAGGGTTAGGGTTAGGGTTAGGGTTAGGGTTAGGGTTAGGGTTAGGGTTAGGGTTAGGGTTAGGGTTAGGGTTAGGGTTAGGGTTAGGGTTAGGGTTAGGGTTAGGGTTAGGGTTAGGGTTAGGGTTAGGGTTAGGGTTAGGGTTAGGGTTAGGGTTAGGGTTAGGGTTAGGGTTAGGGTTAGGGTTAGGGTTAGGGTTAGGGTTAGGGTTAGGGTTAGGGTTAGGGTTAGGGTTAGGGTTAGGGTTAGGGTTAGGGTTAGGGTTAGGGTTAGGGTTAGGGTTAGGGTTAGGGTTAGGGTTAGGGTTAGGGTTAGGGTTAGGGTTAGGGTTAGGGTTAGGGTTAGGGTTAGGGTTAGGGTTAGGGTTAGGGTTAGGGTTAGGGTTAGGGTTAGGGTTAGGGTTAGGGTTAGGGTTAGGGTTAGGGTTAGGGTTAGGGTTAGGGTTAGGGTTAGGGTTAGGGTTAGGGTTAGGGTTAGGGTTAGGGTTAGGGTTAGGGTTAGGGTTAGGGTTAGGGTTAGGGTTAGGGTTAGGGTTAGGGTTAGGGTTAGGGTTAGGGTTAGGGTTAGGGTTAGGGTTAGGGTTAGGGTTAGGGTTAGGGTTAGGGTTAGGGTTAGGGTTAGGGTTAGGGTTAGGGTTAGGGTTAGGGTTAGGGTTAGGGTTAGGGTTAGGGTTAGGGTTAGGGTTAGGGTTAGGGTTAGGGTTAGGGTTAGGGTTAGGGTTAGGGTTAGGGTTAGGGTTAGGGTTAGGGTTAGGGTTAGGGTTAGGGTTAGGGTTAGGGTTAGGGTTAGGGTTAGGGTTAGGGTTAGGGTTAGGGTTAGGGTTAGGGTTAGGGTTAGGGTTAGGGTTAGGGTTAGGGTTAGGGTTAGGGTTAGGGTTAGGGTTAGGGTTAGGGTTAGGGTTAGGGTTAGGGTTAGGGTTAGGGTTAGGGTTAGGGTTAGGGTTAGGGTTAGGGTTAGGGTTAGGGTTAGGGTTAGGGTTAGGGTTAGGGTTAGGGTTAGGGTTAGGGTTAGGGTTAGGGTTAGGGTTAGGGTTAGGGTTAGGGTTAGGGTTAGGGTTAGGTTAGGGTTAGGGTTAGGGTTAGGGTTAGGGTTAGGGTTAGGGTTAGGGTTAGGGTTAGGGTTAGGGTTAGGGTTAGGGTTAGGGTTAGGGTTAGGGTTAGGGTTAGGGTTAGGGTTAGGGTTAGGGTTAGGGTTAGGGTTAGGGTTAGGGTTAGGGTTAGGGTTAGGGTTAGGGTTAGGGTTAGGGTTAGGGTTAGGGTTAGGGTTAGGGTTAGGGTTAGGGTTAGGGTTAGGGTTAGGGTTAGGGTTAGGGTTAGGGTTAGGGTTAGGGTTAGGGTTAGGGTTAGGGTTAGGGTTAGGGTTAGGGTTAGGGTTAGGGTTAGGGTTAGGGTTAGGGTTAGGGTTAGGGTTAGGGTTAGGGTTAGGGTTAGGGTTAGGGTTAGGGTTAGGGTTAGGGTTAGGGTTAGGGTTAGGGTTAGGGTTAGGGTTAGGGTTAGGGTTAGGGTTAGGGTTAGGGTTAGGGTTAGGGTTAGGGTTAGGGTTAGGGTTAGGGTTAGGGTTAGGGTTAGGGTTAGGGTTAGGGTTAGGGTTAGGGTTAGGGTTAGGGTTAGGGTTAGGGTTAGGGTTAGGGTTAGGGTTAGGGTTAGGGTTAGGGTTAGGGTTAGGGTTAGGGTTAGGGTTAGGGTTAGGGTTAGGGTTAGGGTTAGGGTTAGGGTTAGGGTTAGGGTTAGGGTTAGGGTTAGGGTTAGGGTTAGGGTTAGGGTTAGGGTTAGGGTTAGGGTTAGGGTTAGGGTTAGGGTTAGGGTTAGGGTTAGGGTTAGGGTTAGGGTTAGGGTTAGGGTTAGGGTTAGGGTTAGGGTTAGGGTTAGGGTTAGGGTTAGGGTTAGGGTTAGGGTTAGGGTTAGGGTTAGGGTTAGGGTTAGGGTTAGGGTTAGGGTTAGGGTTAGGGTTAGGGTTAGGGTTAGGGTTAGGGTTAGGGTTAGGGTTAGGGTTAGGGTTAGGGTTAGGGTTAGGGTTAGGGTTAGGGTTAGGGTTAGGGTTAGGGTTAGGGTTAGGGTTAGGGTTAGGGTTAGGGTTAGGGTTAGGGTTAGGGTTAGGGTTAGGGTTAGGGTTAGGGTTAGGGTTAGGGTTAGGGTTAGGGTTAGGGTTAGGGTTAGGGTTAGGGTTAGGGTTAGGGTTAGGGTTAGGGTTAGGGTTAGGGTTAGGGTTAGGGTTAGGGTTAGGGTTAGGGTTAGGGTTAGGGTTAGGGTTAGGGTTAGGGTTAGGGTTAGGGTTAGGGTTAGGGTTAGGGTTAGGGTTAGGGTTAGGGTTAGGGTTAGGGTTAGGGTTAGGGTTAGGGTTAGGGTTAGGGTTAGGGTTAGGGTTAGGGTTAGGGTTAGGGTTAGGGTTAGGGTTAGGGTTAGGGTTAGGGTTAGGGTTAGGGTTAGGGTTAGGGTTAGGGTTAGGGTTAGGGTTAGGGTTAGGTTAGGGTTAGGGTTAGGGTTAGGGTTAGGGTTAGGGTTAGGGTTAGGGTTAGGGTTAGGGTTAGGGTTAGGGTTAGGGTTAGGGTTAGGGTTAGGGTTAGGGTTAGGGTTAGGGTTAGGGTTAGGGTTAGGGTTAGGGTTAGGGTTAGGGTTAGGGTTAGGGTTAGGGTTAGGGTTAGGGTTAGGGTTAGGGTTAGGGTTAGGGTTAGGGTTAGGGTTAGGGTTAGGGTGGTTAGGGTTAGGGTGGTTAGGGTTAGGGTTAGGGTTAGGGTTAGGGTTAGGTTAGGGTTAGGGTTAGGGTTAGGGTTAGGGTTAGGTTAGGGTTAGGGTTAGGGTTAGGGTTAGGGTTAGGGTTAGGGTTAGGGTTAGGTTAGGGTTAGGGTTAGGGTTAGGGTTAGGGTTAGGGTTAGGGTTAGGGTTAGGGTTAGGGTTAGGGTTAGGGTTAGGGTTAGGGTTAGGGTTAGGGTTAGGGTTAGGGTTAGGGTTAGGTTAGGGTTAGGGTTAGGGTTAGGGTTAGGTTAGGGTTAGGGTTAGGGTTAGGGTTAGGTTAGGGTTAGGGTTAGGGTTAGGGTTAGGGTTAGGGTAGGGTTAGGGTTAGGGTTAGGGTTAGGGTTAGGGTTAGGGTTAGGGTTAGGGTTAGGGTTAGGGTTAGGGTTAGGGTTAGGGTTAGGGTTAGGGTTAGGGTTAGGGGTTAGGGTTAGGGTTAGGGTTAGGGTTAGGGTTAGGGTTAGGGTTAGGGTTAGGGTTAGGGTTAGGGTTAGGGTTAGGGTTAGGGTTAGGGTTAGGTTAGGGTTAGGGTTAGGGTTAGGTTAGGGTTAGGGTTAGGGTTAGGGTTAGGGTTAGGTTAGGGTTAGGGTTAGGGTTAGGGTTAGGGTTAGGGTTAGGGTTAGGGTTAGGGTTAGGGTTAGGGTTAGGGTTAGGGTTAGGGTTAGGGTTAGGGTTAGGGTTAGGGTTAGGGTTAGGGTTAGGGTTAGGTTAGGGTTAGGGTTAGGGTTAGGGTTAGGGTTAGGGTTAGGGTTAGGGTTAGGGTTAGGGTTAGGGTTAGGGTTAGGGTTAGGGTTAGGGTTAGGGTTAGGTTAGGGTTAGGGTTAGGGTTAGGGTTAGGTTAGGGTTAGGGTTAGGGTTAGGTTAGGGTTAGGGTTAGGGTTAGGGTTAGGGTTAGGGTTAGGGTTAGGGTTAGGGTTAGGGTTAGGGTTAGGGTTAGGGTTAGGGTTAGGGTTAGGGTTAGGGTTAGGGTTAGGGTTAGGGTTAGGGTTAGGGTTAGGGTTAGGGTTAGGGTTAGGGTTAGGGTTAGGGTTAGGGTTAGGGTTAGGGTTAGGGTTAGGGTTAGGGTTAGGGTTAGGGTTAGGGTTAGGGTTAGGGTTAGGGTTAGGGTTAGGGTTAGGGTTAGGGTTAGGGTTAGGGTTAGGGTTAGGGTTAGGGTTAGGGTTAGGGTTAGGGTTAGGGTTAGGGTTAGGGTTAGGGTTAGGGTTAGGGTTAGGGTTAGGGTTAGGGTTAGGGTTAGGGTTAGGGTTAGGGTTAGGGTTAGGGTTAGGGTTAGGGTTTAGGGTTAGGGTTAGGGTTAGGGTTAGGGTTAGGGTTAGGGTTAGGGTTAGGGTTAGGGTTAGGGTTAGGGTTAGGGTTAGGGTTAGGGTTAGGGTTAGGTTAGGGTTAGGGTTAGGGTTAGGGTTAGGGTTAGGGTTAGGGTTAGGGTTAGGGTTAGGGTTAGGGTTAGGGTTAGGGTTAGGTTAGGGTTAGGGTTAGGGTTAGGGTTAGGGTTAGGGTTAGGGTAGGGTTAGGGTTAGGGTTAGGGTTAGGGTTAGGGTTAGGGTTAGGGTTAGGGGTTAGGGTT